>NW_026866216.1:35000-77500 GCF_026571515.1 Ruditapes philippinarum | reverse complement strand
TTACATATAACGAACTAATTGTTTACCGTCGTCCTCCATTTAGAAGAGCATTTGATTAAGAGAAATAACTCTTGGGTTCGTCATTGTTTTCTCCCTTATATTGATTCAATAAAGAAAAAAAAGAAATAATTGCAATGTTATTTCTTTTAATATATCTTTTAAGTATAAATATATCTATAAGATAATTATATGATATGTACCATATATGCAATATTGTTATTTATTAACGATACAGTATCATGCACAAAAATAATCACTTTGCTTTGAAGAAGTCGGTAATTTTAGTTTGGGAATGTTTACAACTCTTCAGGTTAAATTTAATATCCAATAAACTTTTAAAAACTGTTTCTTCAACATGTGCATTAGACTCGAGGTATGACCTAATCTTGTGCAAACAATTAATAGTTTCATTTTTTTGACACAACCGGCAGATCATCTAAATTGATTTCGTCTTCGGAAGATTGACTGCCATCGTCATTATTTGTTCCTAATATATCCGCTACATGCGGCCAAGTTTTAATCTGTGCCTATGAAAACGAAAGTAGAAAATGCGTGATCTGTTTACGGATAGCCGATATTTTGGAGTTCGTTATAAAAGTGTAATTTTCTGTACTTTTTATCGCATTGGGACTAAAAATTGGTTCCTTATAAGCGATCATTCCTTATAACCGTGTTCGCTGTAACCGTATTTTTTTACATTAAATAAAAAAGGGCGAAATTCGGGCCAAAATATTTTTTTCCATATAACCGGAAGTTCGCTATAACCGTGTTCGCTATATGTGAAGTTTACTGTACTTTGTTTTTATTTTGCTTCTTTTATGACAATTTAACATTCAGCACTATTTTCTTCATGTAATAAGCATCTAACATGCTCTAAAACCATTATTTCAACATTATAAAACTCACGTTAAGGAAGAACAAAAATTTGTTTCTGAGACATAATGTACCTTTAAGCTGTAATTAGCCTTTGTACCACCAGTACAGAGCCAGGCCAGCCTGCACATTTATGTAGTATCAGGCCCTGTACTGTTGGTAACTCAGTATTTCGTTACAGAAATACCATTATATTGAAATTCAAAGCAGGTAGGGTTAAGATGTTTTTAGAAAGATATATGTTAGTTATGAATTTAATACATTCAGGTAAGATATATTATTTGTAGGATTTAATATTGCAAAGTTTAATACTAGTTTCTTATTACTTTAATTTATTGAGTAAATTGATATGGTTTAGATTTTTTATGAGTAATATTGTATATTCAGTCTGATTTATGTGTGATGTATGAATTAATTACAAGCAGATGCTGCAGTGAGAATGTGAAAGAATATATCTTCTGCTTTTTCACTATCCCTGACATAACTTACATTTTCGTTACATTAAAATTATTGCTTTCTTTATTTACAGTGCAACCTTTATCCGAATCAACCCACACACAATTAAACTGTGGAAATTTCAACGATGTCAGCTGATAGTAAACTATGAACTTCGTCCGATCTTACCTCCTCCATTGATTGGCATTAGTCATATATATCTAGCATTGAAGTTTATTAAACGTAGATGCCAAGGAAAGAGAGATATTGACTCAGGATTAAGTATGATTTTGTTTTCTTAATAAACAGTCAAACTTAGTGGTGACTATAAGGGTCTTACACCAGCTGCCAGTACAGACAGGAATATCTAGCTTGAGGGCAATTGTTTATGGTGGTAACAAGGCTCTGTCGAGTTTCAGTAAACAGTTACCCGTAAGCTAGATTTTCCAGTCTGTTAAGACAGCCGATGTTTGATTATTTTTCTTGCTCATAGCATATCAATCTTGATTCGGAAAAATATTTTTATTTAGCACTTTTTTCTTAAAGAAGCATATGAATTTACAACTTCTTTCTAAGAATGCAATTTATTCATAAATTGCCCGCTGCAATGACATCATTTAAAGCATGAGACTAATCTTACATGCAGAATGTTTGAAAGGTTTTCTAGCACTGGTGTAAACAGTAGATAATCCTGTGTGATATGTAAGAAATAACAGTCTTAAACTGTTGCCAGTACAGACTGGAATATTTGGCTCAAGGGTAACTGTTAAAACAAGGTTCTAAACAGTTACCTTAGAGTGGGATATTAAGACATTGCAAGATTGTAAAGTCCTGTCAAAATTTGTACAAAAATATTTGTATGCATTGATTTGTATTATCTGATTTTAGAGCAATTTTAGTGGTTAACATGCAGTTATTTAATTTGTTAATATAAAACATTTTAACTTGGAAACTTTTAAATGTATTATTTCATATAATTTTAATGATTTAGTTTTTTCACCATACATAATTAAAACGGGTATCATAGGCATAATGTATTGGGTTTTAAAAAAGACATCCGGCTTTTTAACATCATTTTTAAATGAAAAAGAGGTTACCAATTTTTTTTTTTTTTTTTAAAGTGAATTATCCTGGAGATGATGAGATGACTAATTTTTAAAAATAATTCATCTAATATTATCTGGCTGACTTTATTTTGTCATTTACGGCCATCATAAATGTTGTAACATGTTTACCTTAATTGTTTACAGAATTGTTTCTGTCTCACGATGATATGGAAAAACTTCACGATTTTGAAGAAGAGTGTGCGGAGGATTATTTCAGGGAAAAGGAAATACTGCTGCAGTCATCATCAGACAAACGTATCCAAGTTATCAATGAAAGGTATATATTGACTGATAAATGAGCCGCGTCATGACAAAACCAACATAATGCGTTTGCGACCAGCATGGATCCAGACCAGCCTGCGCATCCGCGCAGTCTGATCAGGATCCATGCTGTTCGCTTATAAACCCTATAACAAGTAGAGAAACTGATAGCGACCAGCATGGATCCTGATCAGACTGCGCGGATGCGCAGACTGTTCTGGTCCATCTTGGTCGCAAACGCACTAAGTTTGGCTTTTGTCATGGCACGGGCTCAAATGTATTTTTTTTTTCATTAAAATTTGTAAATTTAAAATAAAACTTAAACAAGGATGGTGTGAATCATTTATTAAAACATGTATTTTTAAATTTAAAGGGGACTCCATGGGGTTTTTTTGAAATGCGGGTTTCGGGAAAAATATTTAAAAGAAAAGGGTTTTTCCTTTTAATGTAAGTCAGAAAAATAACTTTTGCCCAAAAATTTTTAGATGAAAGTTTGAATGCTTTTCACTCAAAAAAGCTAAAAATAGTACCCGCGCGGGTTCTGATCGGGACCCTGCTGTTTCCCTTCCCAAAACCTTTAAAACCCAGTAGAAAAACTGATGCGAAAAACTTGGATCCTTACAGACTTGGGTTTTGCGCAGGTAGTTTTGGATCCTTTGTTTGGTCGCAAATGAAACCTATTTTGGTTTTTTTTCATGACGCAGCTAAATTATCTTTTTACAAGAAACATTTTATCTTTTTCATTTTTAAAATTTATGTAGACAATTTTTAAAAAAAAGGGTTTTAAAAAAAAAGGGGGTTTGGCTAAAATTCTAAATGAAAAGTTAAATCGTTTTATATTTGTCAGTAAATTTTAAGTTTCTGGCTGATTTTTTTATAGGGTCATGTGGTGAAATTTAGAGTGGGAAAAAATGACTTTACTTTATGGACGAGGGTACATCAAAGGAAAATGCTGTTAATTTATCTCTCCAGACATTGGGACTATAGGATGTCTATGTTTTGGAAATTTTTGGCCCTGTTAGAAACATAGATTTTTGCGGGGTTCAAGTTCAAGCGGGATGCTTTCAAAAATATGAACTAAAGGCCCACGAAATTTAGTTTTTCCCAAGTCGCGGTAGGCAGTCGAATGGGGCTAGACAGTGAAAAACTCGGAAACGACCAGTGGGAATTTTTATGTTTTGGAAAACATTTTCCCTTTTGGCCCAAATTTAAACCCGGGGGTCTGAAAGACGGGAACCAAAGGGACGGGGAGTTTTCTAGGGTTCTGAAAGTGAAAATTACTAAACCAGAGGTTAATCCATATTTGAATTTTTTCCCATCTCCAATCCTTGTGCTTCACAAAAGCCTATTAGAGTTTGAGAATTTTACCAAAAATATCCCGGATTTCTCAAGTTTTTCCCCGGAAGGTTTTGCAAAACCCGCCACTTCTCTTGGAAGGCGACTTGGGGAAACAGCTAGTGTAAAAAAGCGAAGATCACTTCCAAAAATTTTTGGGAAAGTAGTTCCGAAGCAAGGAAAAACCCAAGCCAACATTTTTTAAAAAGGGGGGAAATTAAAAAAAAAGGAAACAGTTCACAAGAATCAAACCCCCAAAATTAAAAAAACCCCCCTTTAAATTGGGGGGTTTTTGGGCCCCCCCCCCAAAAGGCCCCCAAAAAATTTAAAATTTTTTTAAAAAAACCCCTTTTTTAAAAAAACCCTTGAAACCCCCAAAAAATTTTTTTGAAATTTTCCCCCCAAAAGGGGGGGGTTTTTTTTTTCCCCCCAACCCCCCCTTTTCCCCCCCCCCCCCCCCCCCCCCCCCCCCCCCCCCCCCCCCCCCCCCCCCCCGCCCCCCATTCCCCCCCCCCCCCCCCCAAAAAAAAACCCCCCCCCCGGGGCCCCCCCCCGCCCCCCCCCCCCCCAAAAAAAAAAAAAGGGGGGGGGGGGGAAAAAAAAACCCCCCCCCCCTTTTTTTTTCCCCCCCAAAAACCCCCCCCCCCCCCCCCCCCCCGGGGGGCCCCCCCCCCCCCCCCAAATTTTTTTCCCCCCCCCCCCCAAAAAAAAAAAATTTTTTAAAAAAAAATAACCCCCGGGGGCCCCCCGGGAAAAAAACCCCCCCCCCCCCCTTTTTTCCCCCCCCCCAAAAAAAAAAAATTTTTTCCCCCCCCCCCCCCCCCCCCTTCTTCCCCCGGGGGCCCCCCTTTTTTTTAAAAACCCGGGCCCCCCCCTTCCCCCCCCCCGGGGCCCCCCCCCCGGGGGCCCCCCCCCTCCCCGGCCCCCCCATCCCCCCCTTTCCCCCCCCCCTTTTTTCCCCCCCCCCCCCGCCCCCCCCCCCCAACCCCCCCCTTTGGGGGCCCCCCCCCCCGGGCCCCCCCCCCCCTTTTCCCCCCCCCGGGGCCCCCCCCCCCCCCCCCCCCCCCCCCTTTTTTTGGTTTTTAAAAAAACCCCTTTTTTTTTTTAAAAAAAATTTCCCAAATTAAAAAAAAAATTTTTAAAAATTCCTTTTTTTAAAATTTTTTTTTTTAAAAAAAAAAAAATTTTTTTAAAAATTTTGGGGGCAAAAAAAAAAAAAAAATTAAAAATTTTTTTAAAAAAAAAAAAATTTTTTTTTCAAAAAATTTGGGGGGGTTTTTTTTGGGGGTTGGGTTTTTTTAAAACCCCCTTTTTTTTTTTTAATTTAAAATTTTTTTTAAAAATTTTAAAAAAAAAAAGGAAAAAAAAAATTTTTTTTAAAAAAAAAATTTTTTTTTAAAAAAATTTTTTTAAATTTTGGGGGGTTTTTTTTAAAAAAAATGGGAAAAATTTGGGGAAAAAAATTTTAAAAAAATTTGGGGTTTTTTGGAAAAATTTTAAAAAACCGGGGAAAAAAAGGGGAAAATTTTAAAAAATTTGAAAGAAAAAAAATAAATTTAAAAAAAATTTTGGAAAAAAAAAAAAAATTTTTTTCCCTTTTTTAAAGGGGGGCCCCAAAAATCAAAATTTAAAAAAAAATTTTTTTTTTTAAAAAAAAAATTTTTTTTTTTTGAAAAACCCCTTTTTTAAAAAAATTTTTCCCTTTTTTCCCCAAAAAAATTTTGGGGCCAAAAAAAAAGGGTTGGGCCCCCAAAAATTTTTGGGGGGGGGGTTTTTTTTAAAAATTTTTCCCCCAAAAAATTATCCCTTTTCCCCCGGGGGGTTTTTTTTAAATTTTTTTTTTTAAAAAAACCCCCCCCCCCCCCCAAAAAATTTTTTTTTTAAAAAAAAAGGGCCAAAGGGGGAAAAAGGGTTTTTGGGGGTTTTTTAAAAAATTTTGGGGCCCTTTTTTTTTTTCAATTTCCCTTTTTTTTTTTTTTGAAAAAGAATTTTTCCCAATTTAAAAAAAAAAAAATTTTTTTTTTTTAAAAAACCCTTTTTTAAAAAAATTTTTACCTTTTTTTTTTTTAAAAAACAAAAATCACTTTAACTTGTTTAAATCTACTAATGACAGATGTCATTGAAATATTGGCCTAATAATAAGAGATGTCATAGAATAATATTGGGGATTTTTTTTGTATGTAAATATATTTACAAGGTCTTTGAATATATATTTGTAAGAAATGTGTTTAGAATGCAAATATTTGAATGAATATTTCATTTATATTCGTACAAACAATTTAATTAGTTATGAAAAAAGGAAATTACAGCCATTTTAGCTATTGTCATAGTGGCCCTCATTGCAAAGTGTTTAAGGTGGCCAAATTCAAATTCCTTATTTCTTTCCCCTCACCACTGTGGATTTTTTCACATCAGAGACCGTGGATTCTTTTGTGTAAGGAAGCCATGCAATTGGTTTCTGAATTTCAGTGGTTCTTCTCCAGTGCTGGCTTGTGCTTGAAATAATGAAAGAAGGGTGTCCCTCCATCAGTAAAGTTTGAAAGGTAACATATGACCTTGTGTTATGTTTGTTTTACTTAAATCCATCCAAAATAATATCTATTGTCCTGCTATGCTATTTTAGAGTCATTCATTAAATTTTATTCCTTTTTAATTCATAATAATTAGATAATACTTTTTTATGCATTTATTAAATTTCTAATATGAACAAAAAGGTGATCAAAGTGGGGCTGTCATTAATATGTTATGTAGTTTAAGTTTTAAAACATGTTGTGTCATCTATAGATCTGCTACATATCATTAAGCTTTAATTATTTTTTTATGATCAAATTGAATGTTATTCATATTTTAGACCATTTATTTTACAATTTATTGAAGAGTGTGCCATACATTTTTTTTATCAGCATCTTTGTATTTGATCACTTTTTACAGTTATTTTGAATGATCAGATCTTGAACTGTAAAGCCTTTGTCTCCAGTATAAAGTCTGATCAGCCTACACATCCGTGTAGTCTTTTTAGGCTCTATACTATTGGCTAACGAACTTAAATCCCCAGAAATAATAATTGACAGTGCTGAACAATTAAAGATCCTCATCAGATTAAGTGTTGATATGATTTTCTCTAGAAACATTTTATTTCATAATGGTTTGATATAGTAAGAAAATTTGTAAATTTTACTCATATATGAAAGAAAGATATTTTCTGCAAAGTTTTGTCATGTAATTTTTGCTTTATATGATATAAAGCTATTTATAGATTTCTGTAAATGGTATGTAAATGTTCGTATCATGATAACAATCATATCAAAGTTCAGAAAGAGTGTTTGTAAAATCCTGATGCAATAGGGGAAATTCATGCATGGGGTGGTGTCAAATTATTCTCCTAATTTTATATGTGTGTAATGAATAATTTTGAACCATTTTCTTGAGATGAAATATGAGATTATGAAATTATTATGTTTTATTAACAGTTTTTGTGCATTTATTTTTAATGGAAGTATTTTTGAAGGCCTTTATTTTAAAAGATTTCATAATATTAAGTTACAATAGGAAATATTCATTTATTATTAAGAGTTTTTAGCCACATGTTTGTGTATAATATATTATTTTGTTTTACCACATTTTGTCTAATTGTGTTCATTTCAAGTTCTTGCCAAAAATTTCATCAATCACATGACCAATTCATATAACTCTAGCCCGATTCTTTTGTAAGATAACTCAGAGACATATAAATGTATTTTAACGTCTCTGGATAACTTTTGCATGACTTGTGGATTAAAAAATGAAAAGATTTTTATTATTAAGAATGAATTTCTCTATGTAGAATTTTGAGCATATTTAAAAATATTTATGCAAACTTGTTCACTACAATGTTGTTAGCCTTTGTTTGAAAAAAAAGTATATATCAGAGATTCTTTCAGAAGATTTGGTTGATCACTTTTTGTGTATGTATGTTTAGATAGTACATGTAAGTAACAAAAAATGTCAGTATTAATTGTTTTGTTTCCAGGGTTATCACCCTAATTTGTACATTTAGTTTTACACTTACTTTGTTTTCTGAAAGAAATTGTAAGGAGTGATAATTGTTTCTATAGAAACCAAGGTTATGCAAGATTGTTGTTTCTATAGTTATCAGGGTATAAATTATTGTTATCTATGATAACCCAGGTGTGAATGATTTTAATGTTTCTATTCAAAGAATCATACTTGCCTTGCTATGAATGTTTCCTATATATATCTATGGTTCATGAAGTATGAATGTTTACTGTTTCTATGGTTCACAAATGTATGAATTACTGTTTCAATGGTCAGAATGAATGAATGAATGATTACCATTTATATGGTTCTGAATAAATGATTATCATTTCCATGGTTCTCAATAAGTAAATAAATAAATGACCAAGTATCCATGGTTCTCAAAAAATAAATGAATGAATAATTATTGTTTCTATGGTTATGGTTCTCAATAAATAAATAATTATCGTTTCTATGGTTCTCAATAATTGAATAATTATTGTTTCTATGGTTCTCAATAAATTAATGAATGAATAAATATTGTTTCTATGGTTCTCAATAAATAAATGAATAATTATTGTTTCTATGGTTCTCAATAAATAAATAAATAAATAATTATTGTTTCTATGGTTCTCAATAAATAAATGAATGAATTATTATTGTTTCTATGGTTATCAAGGTATGGATGACTGCTGCTTCTATGGTTGATTTCTTTTTCTATGGCTATCAATGTATGAATGAATAAAGTTTCCATGGTTATCAAAGACAAAGTATAAATGATTGGTAATTTTATTGTAACTAGGGTATTTGCCACAGCTCATCTTCAGATTCTGTGATACCATTTCATGTATCGTTTCCTACCCACTTTACTTTGCTTCATCTTTTGAAAAGAAGTGCTTAATGGTACCAAAAGGCATAATTTTGCCCAGTTGCGAATTTTATTTTATTTTTTTTTCTATTTTTAAAACAAATTATATATTTTCAACATTTTTAAATGTAGGTCAAATTTTAGACTTATTATCCAAGCTTTTCTTTTCTTACATGCATTGCTTGTTTTATATTGATTACTTTTAGCCTGAATATCCTATTTATAATGAATTATTGTTCTAGGTTCTTTGGAAATATTATCATATAAAAGCCAATGAATTGATTTTGTAATTTTATTAATAAATATACAGTTGTTTTGATTTACATATCATTGCTTATTGTCTTGTAACTAATGGTAACATTCAATTTAATTATTTTGAAGATAGTCATAATTGGGAATGAAATTATGCCATTATAATTACCTTCCTATATATTTTTGGTCAGGCTTTTGTATTGTTTTGCTGTTGTTTTAGCTATTGTTGTTATTTTGTTTTGGATCACAAACTGTTTTGGATCACAAACTATCATAAAGGAATCTCCTTAAATATATTGGGACAAGGTATTGCTTAAAAGCTTTTTAGTTCTTATGTTGTTTTCTTTATTTACCAATGTATTATATACAGAATTTTATCTTTTTCATCACATCCAGTCAGGCTTTATAAGTTTGTATCAGATCAATTTTGCATTGGTACTAAATGTTTAATAGTGATAGCTCGTGTTCCTTTTATAAGCTCACTTCCTTCATTCTATATTATAGTCTAGTCTTTATAGAACAGTCTCATTGTTGCCATGTGACCTCATACTATAGATAGCCATTTTAAAAAAAAACGAATCCCCAAGGCCAGTAAGTTGTCAGGGGTCACTGTACCGGCTTGAAACTTTGGAGAAAAACATAACTTGGTATGATATTAAATAATCTGGATATAACATATATATATATGTGTGTAACATAAAGCAAAATGCATCTGATCTTTATGGATGAATTTGAAGAACAAAATGAACAAAGTTTGAGCCACTGACCTCATGACCCCTGGACAGTGTAATATATAATTGAACTCGTGTAAGGCTAACATTCTATAAAAATTTTGTTTTTTTCTGTACAGATTTTACACTGAACAGACATTAATTAAGAAATAGATAAAGTAATTAATTTTCTGTAGATCTTTTTGTACTTAACCAAAATATATGCATAATTTTTTTATTTTTTTTAACCGCCTCCGTGGTCGAGGGGTTAGAGTCGATGACTTCTAATCCAATTACCTCTCTGGCATGGGTTCGATCCCCGGGAGATGCTTTGGTAGTTTAGCACGGAGGAAGGTAGTCTAGTACTGGTGTAACTCTCCAGGAAAGATGGTTAGGAAACTACCCGCCTATATGACTGAAATACTGTTGGGAAAAGGCGTAAAATGAAACAAATAAACAATTTGAGTTTTTAGTAAAGATTTCTCTAAAATATGAGCAGACTATTGATCAATGTTCTACACAATTTGTAGATGTTATATTTTTAGCAAGGGGAGATAATTTATCACAAAGTATGATTGTACTGTTTATAAAAGTTTATTTTATTTTAAGCAATCATCACTGTTAGATATAATAAATGTATATCATGGAAGGGGTATAAGGTGTGTTGTTCAGCAAAATGTATTATATTTTTTAAGTTATATTTTTGATACATTGTTAATTTTGTTTTGTTCTATAGTTGATGTCCTGTCAGTATAATAACTTGTGTTAACCCTTAATCTGCTGGAACCAAATGTTATAATAATCTTTACCACAAGTCTGACCAGGCTCTATATTGTTGGTAAATCAGTTTTCACATTTGGAATCGGAACCCTGTTATAATGAAGTGTTGAGCCGTTGGAACCCAGCATGAACATTATAACGGGGTTGCAATGTATTTAAATCCCTTAAACTTTGAATGGACTGTTCCAGATAGGGAAAATCCATTCTATAGATTCAGAGGGTTAAGGGTTAATTACCGGAGGCTAAAAACGATACTGTCTTACATATGCCAAAAAATCCCTGTTTGTATGATATTCAATAGTAATTGAAAAGCTGAATATTGAACATTTTATCAAAACAGTAGTTGACTTAAATTGAAAATTTAAAAAAATGGTTTTTGAAATGAATGGATATGAAAAAATTTAAGTCCAGTATAAATGAATGTTTGCTGTTCTGAGTGGTTTATAAAACTGTATTTGTTACAATTTTGTGTATTATTTTTGTACTTAGTGTTTTTGTAAAATGTATTGAATTAGCAGGTTATCAAATATGCATATTAATAATTATTGTGTTGTTAAATTATGTATATAATTGTTGTTACTTGTGTGGCATGTTTATTATTGGCTGTTATCATTATTTTGGTAGTCTAATAAAATAAGTTGGCTTTCATTGGCCAATTCTGCTATTCATATTCAATTTTTATTGCCCAATAAATTATTCACAGTCAACTTTCATTGGTTAATGATTATACTCAAAGACAATTTTTGTAGTCATAGTTCATTTTAATTGGCTAATACTAATGTTTTTATTAGTCAGTTTTTATATTCATACTCAAATTTTATTGGCTAGGTCAGATACTTACAGTTCATTTTCATTGGCGATTTCTGATAATCAATGTTGACTTTCAATGGATAACTATTATATTCATTGTCAACTGTCATTGGCCATTCTGATGTTCATTGTCAACTTTTATTAACCAATTATTGTATTCATAGTTAATTGTCATTAGCCAATCCTGATGTTCATTTTCATTGGTCAATTATATTATTCATTTTCAACTATAAATGGTCATTTCTGATATAAATAATCAACTATCATGGACAGTATCAGTACTCAAGGTAATCATTCAATAATACAGTTTGATGGACATTGGCCTCGTGAATAAGGTGTCTGTCTCTTATCTCATGGGTTTGAACCCTACTCTGGTCACAACCATGTTTCCTCATATGATGTTTCCAGGAAGCTGACTTGAAACTTATTGATATAAATTACAGAAACTTGTCTCACAATTGAGCTTTAAAACTGAATAGAAACAACAAATAACTACTGTTTATGCTTAATTAAAGTTATAAGTAAAGATAGTGATTTTCAGTTCTTAAACAAATATGTAAATTAGTCTCAAAAAATAGAGTGATTTACATGTTACCCAGCTAGCTGTGAGTAAATTTATCCATGCAACGAGTGTTGGCCAAGATGAGCCGATACATTGATGCTGTTTGATCATTGATCATGCATTTTTTGCTAATCAGTCAGTAGTTATTTTGAAATTTGCTCTTGCCAAGATTGAAAGATGGACAAGTCCATTTTAAGATAGTGTAATAAGGGTTTAGAATGGTAGAAGCCATCTTCATTGTCATGTAGGATCTGTTGTTGAAACATGACGGATAACATTTAATTATTTGTATATAGAAGGGTTATATACTGTGGATTGTTGGACATAGGGGCAATATTTTAGCATAGAAAAATGTTGCTATTTTCTGTAAATTGGCTACATTTGTATGTTTTAAAAGTAAACTTGTGTTGATTATGATGTTGGTAGATCATATTATAAAACAAAACAAACAAAAAACACAAGTATCATTATTGACTATAGATCTGCTTTTGTTGTTTTAATTGTTACTGATTTAGTAAAATGTTTTATATATCATAGAATTACAGGGTTGTGGGTTTATTATTTGTGTATGTTTTTCTGTTATGCAATTATTTTATATGTTTGTCCACATGTTCACTCTGATCTCCCCTGTCAGAGGATGTAATAAGCTGATTACACAATAAATCTGAAATAAAAATGTTAATCTAAATCATTGCATACAATGAAATATTCAACAATAATATATTACCAATGACACAAAATATTTTATATATGACATTAGTATAAGACATAAAAGTTGTTTACAGATAAAGGAATCTAGTCTGAAATCATATGATACTGGTGCTTCATATTAACTTCAAAGATGACACAACTGTAATTCAAAGTGCTATTGAGTAACTGGATATCTGTTTATATGATTAGGGTATTTCACTATTGAAAGACCTTGTATGAATTTGTATAATCCTCCAGTATGTTGGTGCTGTGAAAAATAATTAGTCAAATAACTTGTAATTTGGTATTGTGATGTTATATACAAGTGAAGGGACAAAATACTTATTAGTAATTAATTTTATGCAGATCTAGATTTTGTTTTTAATGTGGAATTAGATCTTATAGATACAATTTTAACTACATGTATCATTTTATGAATTGTTTTTAATGTATGGTTATGTTTTATGTACATTTGTTATTATATGTTTGCAGTGTTTTTAAGTGTAACAAATATTGACCAAATGATCTGAAATTTACCTTGGTTTGATAAAGCAATAGATTATTTGTTGGTATTTGCTTTGTGTTGTTTTTTTATCAGCTACCTTAGCTTTTCCTGAGCTTTTGTGTGGCAGTTTTGCCTTGATGTCTTGTTGTTATGCACAACTTATTTAAACAACATCTACATGTTCTTCTAAACTACATACTGGTAGATTTTGACCAAACTTCACAGGAATGATCCTTAGGTGCCCCCCCCCCCCTACAAAAAATTTATAAATGGTTCCAGTCTGATGTATATGTGTACATGTAAGTATGCCACACGCGCTAAAAGTATACTTTTAAAAAAATTTCCTTTCACAGAAACTACAAAACCCAGAGACAGAACAGTACCTTGTGATCCTTTACAAAGTTACATAAATTTTGCCCTTAGGAGTCAAATTAAACCCATCCTGGGGTTTATTATATCCCCACCCAACATAAAAAAATACTGTGCCGTCGAGTCCCATGTACATCTACATGGCAATGACATACGTTGTTGTATTTTAAAACGTACACACAACTGTTGACAAACATGTATGAATGAAAAACAAAGCCATGTCAATCTACATTATATGCCAAGGATAACACACAAAAAAGGTTTGTTTGACCCTTCATTGTGTTTCTTAAATTGAACCAGTTGATATTACCTTGAAATTTCAGTGCAATATCGCAAAGCAACAGGTGACTGTCAAGTTTGATAACTGATAGGTAGTTTGTTCCTGTTTAAATGTTCCATTATCTCTTGATAATACCGGTATCATCCCTGGAACCCATGAACTTGTTTATGAATGGACTGGAATGGTTGTGGTACAAAGAAAAACGCACTTTAAAATCCTGAAAGTGAAAAGGGTGACGACCATGCAAAAAAAAGGTTGGGGGGGGGGGCGTAAAACAAAAATGAAAAAATCTTATCTATCTTATCTTTCTGTAGAAGATAATTATCAACCGTTTCCAATGAAAAACCTGTATAAAGAATCAACGTCATTTGAATATAAACAGTACTACGTTTACAACGAAGAAGCATGTATGGAACCGTTCATGTGCACTGTGCGTCTCCTGAAGACTTGAGAAGCACTTAAAGATATACCCACATCATAAACTGTATATTTTCTTATTATGTATACAGAATGATATACGTACTTTGTTGAAATGTGTTTTTTTATATAACGACGTCGACAATGAAAAACAATACTGTCAAATATGCAAAAACCTGTACGTGAGTTATTACTACATAATGTAAGCGTATCACAAGAATTTTAAGTACATGTACATATCTAGAGAAGCATTTACATTAATAATAAACAAACTTTACAGTGGGCAATAATTCTTAAGCTTACTTTCAAAATGTACACATGAACTCAAAAAGTATGCTTTATTTGTTAATCATGTAGCATTGTAAAATGTACCTCATCATATACAGACAAGTTGCTTCTTTCGTTTTTGTGCAAGCTGTGACTTGGCATGGAATGAGAATTCATGTTCACTTTATGTCAGAAACATTTTCAAGCTGTATCTAAACATATCCTATGCCTACATGTATAAGTACGTACATTTTGCGTGGAAAAAAAAGTATATATACTTTTTATAGCTATATAAAATGAAATTCATTGGCCACCAACTTGTCACTTTCGTTTTCGAGCAAGTTAATTGTGACTGGGTATGGAATCCATTTCTTCATCACTATGTTTGAGACAGGTTCAAACTTTTAAAGTATATTCTCTTATAACAATTTGTCTTATTGCGAACAGGTGTAGGACAACTTGCAACTCGTGTCTTTAGCCTTCAACATATAGATCCTGTAACACATTTCTTTTATGCATGGTTTTGTATAATAAAATATTATGCTCAAATTAAGATTTATCAATATTGTAAGTTTCAAAAAGCAGTATTTATAAAGATATTACCGAATTTAATATTTCATGTAAATAAAGGGAGGTAATGAGAAACGTGTTTTCTATAAATTCTAAGTCAAATATTTCAATAAGAAATGAATGAATAACAATTAAATACAGAAAAAAATGTGGCTGCTATTATTAAGTGCAATAATTATAAGTGTACGTTGAGTTAAAGTACATGACAAAAACACATGGATCTATTATATCAGATCCAAATTAGTAAATGGGCATGTGTTGAAATTTGCTGAATCATTGCACGGATTTATGATCACGGGTTGTATGCCTTTGAGTTAAAAAAACAGCTTGTAAAATGAGTCAAATCTTTAACATAGGCACTTGGTTTCGGGATATTTAAATAGATATGTCACTGATTTATACAAATCTATATAATATAAATCCGTGATATGTACGTGTATCCCTTTTCATGTGTGGTGAAAAATAATTGTGATTTTGTGCCATATATGTATTTAAAAACCCTTTTGAGAGATTTTAGCACTCAAATTTTATTGAAGTAACGACTTTTTAACGTAGATGTCTCGATAGAACTAGCTACAACCGTCATTTTTTCCGATGTTTTTTTAGTTACTTTCAATCAAATTTGAGTTTTACAAACCTCTCAAAATGGTTAAAATATCCCGAAACCAAGTGCCTATAAGCTTTCACGCTTATTTGATTAAACCAATGATCTAATAATAATAATTTATAAAAGTAATATAAATCCGTGATTAAACTCAGCAATAATTGATGCCAATATTGACCAATTTAGGATTGTTATACCTTAGTAGGTACAATATACAATGACTAAAGTTTGCAGAGTTACTTCCCTTTATCATTTGTTCACCAATGTTGAGTCAGTAAAAAAATTGGATTTTTGTTGACGTTTCCCTTTTTTCCTGGCAAGGGACATCCATCTCACTTCAACATCGCCATATCATTTCGGTAAGGTTTTGTTTGCGTCTCGTTTTATTTTGTCCCGGGTCTCATAATCCATTTACAATACCACAGTTATTCGAATCAGGGTCAGCTCGACCCTAAAACGTACTCGGCCCCCGAGTCAGCTCGGCCCTATTCAAACTCGACACGGGTCAACTCGGCCCACTTTTCAATTTGTTAGTATATTGGTTTTTTTTTCACTCTTTATTGTTGGAACCACATAATTAATATCTGGACTTATTCACAAACGTGGAAAATGTTTTCTTAAATTATTATTACAGTTTTGGTAATGAAAGAGTTTTAAATGATTTGGGTAATGTCACAAATGAAAACTTATTACAATCCATCCTTGGGACATTGCAATATACATTGCATGTTAATTAATGTATTGCAAATGTACATGTTGATAAAGAACAAGCATTTAGAAATATTTTATATAGTATTGTAAGTAAACAAGTTTTTATTTCATACTTGATTGAAGATTACTTTGCAAACAAAAAGCATCAAAGGGACAACATTGCCATTGGTGTTATATTAATTTTTAACGAATCTGCAAGAATAAACGTTACAAATTTCTTTTAAATATACCACAGATTTATCCGTGAATATACATTATTCTGCAGAAGTGCAAAATACAATTATATAATAATATACCAGATATCTCTTTTTTCATTTAAAACAGCTTGACTTGATATCATGCTAGTACTCAGAGTTATAAGTTGACATGTTTAATATGTTGTTTTTTCAAAAGTGGGTCGAGTTGACCTGTGCCAATTTGACCCGTGCCGAGTTGGTATAGGGCCGAGTTGACTCTTTACCCAGTTATTCAATTCAGTTCACATTTTGTCTTGTCAATATTCTTTAAAAATTGACAAAAGCTAATTATGGTGCTGTAGGGAGAAATATTGAACAGTTTAACACTTAAGGATAACCAGAATCATTCAAATACTCTTGGATAACACACTCTTTCCAGAATTTACAGGAATCAGCTTCTCCTCATTTCAAACACAAGCATTTAATGATTTATTTAGCGTTAACTGGGAGTGTCCGATCCCTGTAATATAAAAGCACAATTTTAGTCCCATGAAAGGGTTAATTTTGCATGCAAGTTCATGTACTACATGTATCCCCACAAATATTATAGTTATTCTAATGCTTTTAAGGTAATAATTTTAGGTAGCTGGTAGACCTGAAATCCTCAAATGGATTTCCTAAATATTTCCCTCATGAAAAATATCTGAATACGATAGGGTTTTGCATGCAATCATTTAAAAGTCTTGCCTTTCTGTTCATGAATGTAGCTACATTTTGGTTAAAACAAATAAACAATATTTATTAATTACTTCATCCATGTTTTCAATACAAAATTACACTATATCTAAATGTACATGAATTGCAATCAGGATTTTGTAAAATATTAAAGCTGAAACTCTCTCTTTTTACTGGCATTTTGGGACAGATCAAGTGTTAGTCCTGTGGATTTGAGAAAATTATATATATTATAATTATATACATGTAACTATATATATATACATATTATATAATTATATATATATACATGAAGACAGTGTAATTAACTCAACCAATGCTCTGGAATTGACCTGTAATTGATTTGGAATTTATAAACCAATATAAATAACAAACATTGGTTGTAAAGATACATTAATATCCTCTTTATCTATTGCTTTCAGAACAGAATATGGATTGGAAACCAGTACCATTAAGCTATGACCCATTAAAGGCTGGCAGCATAGATGGTACAGATGATATAGCCCATGACAGGGGTGTTATACGAGCCATGAACTCCAAGTATAAACCTAACAAGGGTGTTGTTGGTCAACCTGAGCATACAATATTTGTAGGGAGACTTAGTCCAAATACAGATGAGGACTCTCTTGGATATGTGTTTAGTGATTATGGTGAAATAAAAAGACTCCGACTTGTACGAGATATTGTTACTGGGTTTTCCAGATGCTATGCTTTCATAGAGTATTTTGATGAAGATTGCGCATATAAAGCACAGAGAGATGCGGACAAAACTATTTTAGATGAAAGAGAAATTTATGTTGATTTTGAATGTGAGAGGAGTTTAAAAGGCTGGATACCGAGAAGACTTGGAGGGGGGATTGGTGGAAAGAAAGAATCTGGTCAATTAAGATTTGGTGGTAAAAATAGACCATTTAAAAAACCTTTCAACATTAATACAGCAATAAAACCTGAAGGTGATTCATTTAGAGAGAGATTAAGTTTAGTAGAGAGAAGTGATAGATCAAATCATAGAAATGACCGTTACACAGCATCAGATGATGTTAAAGGGAGAGATTATGATAGAAATAAACATAGAGATAGAAGAAGACGATCAAGATCTCCAGATAGAAGTCAAAGTTCAAAAGACAGAACATATCACTCTAAAGATAGACATTACAGATCTAGAAGCAGAGACAACTATAGAAAGCATTAAAGTTAAACAATGTTTTAAATATGAAATATTACTTTTGTTTTTTTATGTAATGTTTTTTAGGAACACAACACAACACAACACACACACACACACAATACTCGTGTTAATACAATTCTTCATTGTTTAATTTTCATTTTTGAGCAATTTTATACAACATTCTCCCTTAATACATGTACATGTTTATTTAGTGATGACTAGATAATAAATAACAACTTATTTTCTAACAAATTGATATGTATTTACAAGTATGCTTAATGCAATGTTACACATGTGTTGTAAGTATATTAAGGTAACTTAAAATATACAGTATAGCAATAGCAGTCATGCAAAGAAAACTTTTATTTATGTAAACATATTAACATTGGTATTATAATTTACACAAATATATTTTTTCTTTTTTGATGTCAGTGTCAGCTGACTTTGAAAAGATACAAATTTCAGAGTGATCATTGATCAATGAAGGCATTGAAACTCAATAGTGAAACGTCTGTCTACCCATGTACATACTGTAACACATATAGAATCTTAAAGTAAATACAATAAAAACAAAGACTTTGGTTTTCGAACAGGGTAGACACACTTCATTTGACTTATTTAAATGAACAAAAATTAGATATTGTAAACTCATTCAAATATACTGGAATCTATCTTTTTCAAAAACGGAAGTTGGTACCGAACACAGAAACACATTTCTTCACAACATTCGATGTTTGCTTTACCGTATATAACAATCGGAACGACCTCGGCTATTATCTACAATAACCTCGAAAACAATACGGATTGAAAGTTCTACCACGTGGTTTCAGATGTAAACAGAAACAGGTGTTAAATGACGTTGAATCACTGTTGTACAGCGTCCACCGGATATAGCCCCTAAAAGCAACGAAAACGAAAGTAGAAAGCTTCACACTGAGTACACCAAAGATAATATTTTAACTTATTTCTTCATCATAACTTCATTGATTTTTCCAAACTAAACAATTTTGTGAAGCTAAATGGTTCTTGTTTTAGCGCAATATTTGCTTTTGTCTGCAAATTGAATACTTTTTGTTAAATTGGTGATGAATTGTAGCATATTTGTTGACATTTGCGAACGATGTTGATATTTACCACTAAAACCAGCCCAAAACGCATTTGCTGTATCGAATTCCGCCGTTAATACAAACTATATCCATCCCTCTACTTATATTTAAGTTTTCACCCTTCAACTTGGGCTGTTTTCAATAAAATTTGCGAAAAACGACCTTGCCTTGTGTACAGAGTCTAGTACGGATGTGTACGGGGTGGGGTTTGCCTAAAATACGAAAGTGAGATTTTTGACGAAAGTGAGCGAAAGTGAGCGAAAGTGACTTTTAAAATATTAATTGTAACCTTTTAATAGACTTTTACAATAAAATTGCAGTTTGTAGACGTATATTATTAGAAATTACTTATATTTATTATAAAAAAAATAATCATAATGATGATTTATTCGGTTTTTATTTGCATAATTTATTTACACAAATTCTTATATCTTCCTTTCGCTTGTAAACATTGAAAAATACGAAAGTGACTTATAAAATATACCGTTTAAATTAAAATTATTTTTACTAATATTGCACAAAGTGGACGTATAATATCAGAAAATGATGATATTTACTTTCAAAGATAATCATTATGATGATTAAATCGCCATTTATTTTGGATAATCTCTATACACAAGTTATATACAGAGATCTTCCTTTCGCTCACATTGAAAACTACGAAAGTGGCTTACAAAATATCAAATATACTGTTTAAATTGAATTTATTACTAAAATTGCAATTAATTTGTAGACGTACAATATCAGAAGTCAATTATATTTATTTTTAAAAATAATCATTATGATGATTTAGCCGCCCTTTATTTGCATTACACAAGTTAAAAGATCTTCCTTTCCCTCACATTGAAAAATACGAAAGTGACTTCAAAAATGTCAACTATAGCGCTGAAAGATGCATGTTTTCAGAAATGAATAAAATATATTTAAAAAAATCATTATGATGATTTAATATCCATGTATTTTCATAATTGCTGTATACCTGTTCTGATATCTTACTTTTGCCCACATTGAACAATACGAAAGTGACTTAATCGGACGAAAGCCAATGTCAATATTCACGATATTACTGTTTTTATAATAAAAAAATAAATGAGTCATTACATTAGTATTCATGTTTTCATGGTGATTGACCTATAACTGATGATGAAAATGACCAGCACAAAATATAAAAAAAAATCCTAACTTATAAAAAGATTGAACTTTACCGATATATATAGTACGATATTTATAGAAATTTCCGTGGATTACTTATTTCCTTTTTTCATAGTGAAATATTATTTTAACAATGATGGGAAATTCCAAATTATTTTTCAAATTAACATGTACATTGCTCATCTACACCTGGATGAGCATAATAACTGCCACTTTAATCCGTGCAAGATATCTATGGTGGTGCAGAAGAAAGGTTAATTCAATTGTCCACTCAATAAACAACCGGGCAAGTGTCATCAGTTACATACCTATGATTGGATTATAATAATACTTTAGTGGGATTAAAGCGTCATGCGGTCACCGTCGTGATTACTATCAATTAAAGTGGATGCGAAAATGATATGACAACACGTGTTTGCACGTAAACATATTCATACTTTATTTTGTCTCATTCGTATACATGCATTTTTAAACATATATACAACTATTCACATAAAACCTACATAAGACCATTCCATTTAAGAATTTCAAGAGACATTATAATAATGAGAAACACATCCAAGACCTATTACTGTTAGATTGAAATCAAACAGTATAATTACAATATAATATATAAACAGAATATTAAATGTTTGGTAACACCATCGTTAATCAAAAATTAAAAACTGCCCGAAAAAGACGATGTAAGAAATTGAGAACTGTAAATCGGAGCCCTAACGCATAAATTGTATAATTCATGTTTTTGCCAATTATAGTTTACATAATAAATTTCATTTTTCATCTTAACATATTAAGTTTTATAAAAATGATAGTTACAATGGCTTAAAACATACGTCTACAAACTGCAATATTATCATGAAATTCTATTTCAACGCTATATTAGATATTCCGTAAGTCACTTTCGTCAGGCTCACGGTAAGCGAAAGGAAGATCAATGTCTGAGCTTGTGTAGAAATATTATGCTTATAAATGAAGATCAATAAATCATATTGATTAAAGATACTTGTTTTGATAATATACGTCTACAAACTGCATTATTAATATTAAATGCAATTTAAACACTATATTTGATATTTTTAAAATCACTTTCGCTTCCTCTCCCTAATATTGAAAATACGAAAGTGAGCGAAAGTAAGATCTCTGAAATTGCTATATAGAAATAATGAAAATGCATGAATATTAAAACCTCATAATGATTTTTAAGTATTTTTTATTCATTTCTGAAACTATGCGTCTACAAACTGTTATATTGATATAAATTCAAAATAAACGGTATATTGAATGTTTTATAAGTCACTTGTATAATGATTATTTTAGAAAATGAATATTATCAATTTCTGATAATATACGTCTACTTAGAGCAATTTTAGTAAAAAAAATCAACTTAACCAGTATATTTAAAATTTTATATGTCACTTTAGTATTTTTCAATGTGAGCGAAAGGAAGATTTCTGAACTTGTGTATAGAAATTATGCAAATAAATGGCGATTAAATCATCATAATGATTATTTTGAAAAATAGATATTATCAAATTCCAAAACTATACGTCTACAATCTGTTATATTAATATAGATTTAAATTAATCGCTATATTTGATATTTTGAAGTCACTTTCGTATTTTTTCAATCTGAGCGAAGGAAGATATCTGAACTTGTGTATAAAAATAATGCAAATAAATAGCGATTAAATCATCATAATGATTATTTAAAAAAATAAGTATCATCAAGTTCTGATAATATACATCTACAAATTGTAATTTTAGTAAAAATTTCAATTAAAACAGAATATTTAATATTTTTTAAGTCACTTTCGTATTTTTCAATGTGAGCGAAAGGAAGATATAAGAACTTGTGTATAGAAATTATGCAAATTAGTAGCGATTAAATCATCATTATGATTATTTCTGTTAATAAATATAATTATTTTCTAATAATATACGTCTACAAACTGCATGTTTGTTTTAAAAGTCTATTAAAATGTTATAATTACTATTTTAAAAGTCACTTTCGCTCACTTTCGCTCACTTTCGTCAAAAATCTCACTTTCGTATTTTAGGCATACCGTACGGGGTGTAGATGGAAATCTGTTAGCGATTGTACGGGGTGTAGTGGGAAAACGAATGTCACTTTCTGCAAAATAAATTCAGTACCAGAGCATATACACGTACGCTGATGAAGAAATAACGATTAATGTCGGGAGCAGGGATTGTGAAGTGAATGATATTAATTTTATAAAAGATGAAAATGTTTAAATTGTAAACATGTTACACAACATGTATGTTAATTGCAGTAAACAGTTTCCGTCCTGCTATTCCACTTTTTATTCGTGACTAAAAGTTAAGAGGGAAATCGTAAAACTCGAAAGACCACAATTTCATTCCATAGTGGTAGAACATTATGTACAGCAAATTCTAAAAATTTGTCTTAAACAATTTCAAACAATGTTTGGGTTATCTTGTTATAGTGGGTTATTATTTCACTGGTCTTAAGACTTCATTGAAAAACAAACATATGTTAATGAGCTTTGGTAAAATATCCGCCTTGATTAGTTAGGATAATCATTGTGGCTATAAAGTCTTTCATATCTTTTTGCAGTCAAACTCAGGTGACCTCACTTGTGATTTCGATATTGTTTAATAAATACAATGCTGCCGCTTATGTTGCTGCTTTTTCTAAAAATTATATTGATAATGATGACTATTCAATGATGATGACGATGATGATAATAATGGTATTTTATGTTTTCAGTTCAACAATGCCATACCAATGTTCAGAGTGTGCAGAGTGATATGAAACATTTAAAGAGTCTATTCGGCATATTATTACCGGTATCTTTTGAGTCGATTAATAGCTTATATAAGGCGGCTTAAACTGTTTTATAGAAGACAGTGCTAATGCCGTTTTGTAGAAAATGACACTCGTGCATAATCTTTTAATTGTCTGGTCAATTATCAACCTCATGTCTTATGTGTAGGCTAGTTATACATGTATATATATAAATCCCCATTCGGACCATTTCCATTCAGCGAGTTTGTCAGAAGACTCCTCAACATGTCTAAAAATACCGACAGACACTATTCAGCTGATGGCATGACAATAAAAATTAAACGCAGCTATACTGCTCAAAAACACTAAAAAGTTACATTATTTACCAAATACCTCTGTGTCGTCCTCTAATCTACCCATGTTTAGTCTGAAATGAGATTATTTCCAATTAAAAATTATATAAAAGACTATACTTTAAAAATATTTGACTGCTAGACACCGTACACATCTACTAAACCCTGTACATTAAACTTCTACACCCCGTTCACTTAAAATTGTTTTCTTTGCTAGACTCTGTACACAAGGCAAGGCCGTTTTTTGCAAATTTTGTTAAAAGCAGCTCGAGTTGAAGGGTGTTAACTCAAATCTAAGTAGAGGGAGGACAATAGTTTGTGTTAAATGGAGAAATTTGATACAGCAAATGCGTTTTGGGCTTGATTTAGTGGTAAATATCAACATTGTTCGCACATATCAACAAATACGCTACACTTTATCGCCAAGTTAACACAAAGTATTCAATTTGCAGAAAACAGCAAATATTGCTCTTAAACAAGAACCATTTAGCTTCACAAAATTGTTTAGTTTGGGAAAATCGATGAAGTTATGATGAAGAAATAAGTTCAAACATTACCTTAGGTGTACTCGGTGTGCAGCTTTCTACTTTCGTTTTCGGTGTTTTAAGGGGCTATATCCGGTGGACGCTGTACAACAGTGTGAATGTAAGGTAGGGGTCAAAACTGATTCTGGCATATTAAAGCTTTTGCCATTAGGTTGCTTTTCAGTGGTGATAACTTGAATTTTCTTGCGAGTTTGTATAATAATCGAAGTCCTACTGAACCCTAGTATCTGTTATGACCACCTCTGGCCCTAATGAGTGCTTCAATACGTCTTCTCATCGAGTTTACGTATTGTTGTACCAGCTGATTAGGGAGGTTGTTCCACTCCCTGACCAGGCATTTTATAGTTCGTTTACAGTGCGAGGTGCATGACGACGACCGACACGTCTCCCCAGTTCATCCTAAATGTGCTTCACTGGATTCATGTCCGGAGAATTTACCGGCAAATGCATGATGTTTACGTTAGCCGCTGCAAGGCGAGCTTGCGACATCCTTGCAACATGCGGGCGTGCATTGTCCTGCTGAAACACAACTTGAGCATTCCTATGCATGCAAGGAATGGCTTCTGCCTTCAAAACTTCATTTATATACCTTTTGGGCATTTAAGTTGCCTCAATGACTAAGAGTCTTGTCTTTTGTCCCCCTATATAATACATGTATCACCCCAAACCATAACTCCCCCGCCCTCGAAACGATCATGTTCTCTGACACAAGCAATAGTAAATCTTTCATCCTGTCTACGATAGACACGTTGACGACCATCAGCGTTACTAATTTGGATTCATCTGAAATCCAGTCTCGTCTACGCTAACGACGATGTAAACGCGCCCAGCGTAAACGTACCTGCCGATGACGTACGTAATGTCAAAATACTGTCTGTGTATGGACGCCGCGCTCTAATCGGGCGATTTTGTTCACGCAGCCGATTTCTGATTGTTTGTGAGCACACATTATACGGTACGGTGCACTGGTTCCGTCATCGTCGCAGGTTGGAATCTGTGACGTAAGTGCGTTAAAACGATGTACCGATCGTCCCGTTGGCTAGTTGCTCTTGGTCTACCTGACCTAGGACATTCATGCACATCACCTGTTAGCCTAAAGCGCCTGACAAGCTCATGCACTGTGTTTCGACCGCAGTTACATGTCCTGCTAACGTCAACGGCAGATACGCCAGCTTGAAGCATACCGATAGCCTGATTTCTTTCGGCCTCTGATAAACGTGGCATTTGGTACCATCAAATGTCAATGATGATTTAAACTGTGTAATCACTTGGTGAATGTATAGCGCTTTTGTTCACATTCTATTGCGTTCCATTCATTTAGCACGGGCGTCACGTGCGAAAGGGGCTATTTAAAGATTACCCAATTTCGGTTAGTATCAAGCTAGCTAGAGTATTGTGTATCGAAAATCTACGGATATGAGATAAATATGTTTTTATTAGATGCCCATGTTAAAAAGATATTGCAACATTAAAAGTGTCAGGTTTCGTTTTTGGTTGAGTATATTTGCCATCCAAAGGAAAAAGGTATGTTTCGAAACAATTATGATTGAAAATGTGTCTTACAACACATTTTAATTAAAAAAATGCCCAGTGATAACAAATCCGACTTAATTAATGTCAACAGGTTTGCATTTTGTACTTTCGGTTTCTACAACCATAATAATAAATATATAAATAATGTATTGTTTGCTTTTGTATCTATGAATTCACTTATTTTGGCTTGACTTTTACTTGACAATTGCATTGTCGTTTTCTTTCCATGGTCTCGTCAACCAGCATATTGTGGAAAATGGCCGTTTTCATTGAAAAGCCTCCTGTTACAAGTTCAAACTGCTATGAAACTATAAAAAATGCTTCAATACAGATGAAACTTGGCACAAATGTTGACTGTAACTAGCATGCTCAATCTTAAATTCCTGTTACCATGGCAACGGGGACGTCTCAAAATTGCCAAAAATCACTATTTTGCATTGTTTTTTCCCCTTTTTTCCATCAAAACTGAAAGTGCTGCAACTTCTCAATGGATTGAGATAGAGTAAAAGGCTTTTCAGCGTTGGTTACACGTTACCTTACGATCGACCTGAGGCCATTTTTAGCCTGTCACATGTCAAAAATTTTCTTGGCGATGAGGCCCCCCTTCAAACCCCGAAACAGAAGGGGGCACATCCCGTCAAAACACGTCTATATGAGGTAAAGGGTTAATGGTCTTCGAACAAGTTATGTTAACCTTCATGACTGAGAAAAATGACATTCTTAAACTGTTTTAGAGGAATGAACGGAAACTACTTAAAACTTTTTGTACGAAGATCAAAATCATTGCTGGAAACAGGAAATAAAAGTTATTCTTTCGACTCCTTGCGCTTTTTTATACTATTGCGGCAACAATAACATGACCTTTTTACTTCACTTTTCACTTTAAAGTAAGTCTTATAAGGTGATAATTTTTTTAATTAGAATATAAGATAACTTCCTTCAATTTTTAAAAAAAATATTTGGTGGTGTGAACCCTCTGATTACATTTTTTATAGCAAGCAAAAGAAATGCATTTTCTATAGACGCTTGGAAGTTACCTTTCAAAGCGTTTGTATCACTTCGATACCAAAAATCATGCACTGGCAAATCTTTTTATTCTAAAAAAGTTAGTAAATTTGCATTTTCGACGTAAAAATGGAGGAAAAATTGAAACGCTATGAGAAAATACAATTTCTTGGCGAAGGACAGGTAAGATGAATTGATTTTATTGAAAGCCATAGCAATTTTTATTTCCTATTTGAAGTGCAAATTGACAAATGCAACTTGTTTGTTGACAAAATTGCACACAATTAAAATATTTATGGAAGTATTTTCACATTACACAACAGCAAAAGCTAATAGCTTTCTGAGATTAATTCATTAACAGAAATTCATAAAGGAGACTGCCTTTTAAACATAAGTAAGGCCCATTTGAATTTATTATATGATATTGATTATTGTTGAATTTGTTCCCTGGCAAAAATAGAAGTGGCTAGCCGCATAGGCCTGTATTGCCAGCCAAAAGTTATAGCCAGCCCATATGTGAGTCGCATATGTCTTGCCTATAGCATACAAACACTTTGTACTCTTGTCGTACAGCATTTTTTCAATAATAAATAAATGCAATGCTGAACGTCTTATTACAGTTTCACAAAGAGTGAACATACATATTTTTTTCAAAAAAAATTTAAATATGATTTTTGGCTTTTATATATTGACAAGATATCTGCTAGTCAAAATATATTGATGTGCCAAAGCTAGATTCTGCAATATGTTTGTTCTGCCAGGGTCAGAATCGAACTTCTTAATCTTAGAGGGGAGATATTGCCATACACAAAAATAGCACAATATCTCATCGCCTAGTACAATTAGGTGGAATAAAAGATCTATCAGAAATAAAGGAATCTTTTACTGAGCTGATAAAAATTCTGAGTTATTTACTTGTTATGATTATTAAAAATAGTTTGTCATAACTACCGCTGGAAATTGAACCAATATCGTTAGTATGCAATCGTGAAAACCAGGTGCACTGCATACGACAAACAAGAAATCCTTACCCATACACTTTTTAATGGTGAGCAAACAACCAGCTTGAAATATTCTAAGCCCGCTAAAACAGTTCAAGATAAATTATTAATAACACTGACATAAAAATGGCTTTTGTTTAGACTAAAGCTTGACATAAAATCATAACTAATGTTGTATAAAAGCAATAAGTTGATAACCTATCTTATGAAGGGAAATGTTTCTTTCTATTCAAGAGTAGTTCAATATATCAGACATTACGGGCTTGTTATAGTTTATGATGGGTAACTCTTTGTCAAATTGTATTGTCAAGAACATATTCTCTAGTATTCCATTATCTGAGTAATTATTATGACCCTAATCAATGAACATACCAAATTTATACAAAATATGCCCTTTTTAGCATTTTTTTTAAGATCAAATGAGGAAAATATGTTTTGGGTCAATATGGGGGGTGTCTTATTAATTTATTGATAAAAATATTGAAATATCACAGCAAACATTGGACTTTGGGGGGGGGCAATATATTGATAATGAATTGTTATGACGTTGACGTGACCTCCTGGACCTTTCCTGTTTACTGATGGCCTAATTGCAAGTCATCTTGCATGTGAGGGTTTGACATTATAATGTGCACTGTATGTAAATTTGTATAAAAATATTTTTCATAAACCTATATGGGAGAGTTACAAATAGCTTTGATGCTTCATTGTGGTGAAAAAAGGGTCATGCGCAGCACTGTATCAATACTTCCATGTAGTTTTTATGAATGCAGAGGGAGAGTAATCAATTATTTTATATATCAATTTTAATATTCCATTTCAGTTTGCCACTGTGTATAAAGCCAGAGATGTTATGACTGACAAGATAGTGGCTGTCAAAAAAGTAAGTTCTTCATACTTTCTGAGGGGCTTGAAGGTTATAAAATATTTTCTGAGCTCTGTCTAAAATATTGGGATACATTGGAGTACATTTAACAATTTGTTTACCTGAGATTTGAGCATAGAACATTACTTTATGACCCTCTACCAAGTTATTTCAATTTTTAAGATAAAAACTCAAGGAATTCAAATATTATGATATGATTCAAATAAAATTTATTATTTGCGTTGTGTATAGTTCTGTCGTTAGCATAAAATCTTGAAATGTGATGGCATATTGGCGTGAATGATAACTGACATATGGAAATGAGGTGTGATATATAGCAAACTGATAGCTATGACATATATTAACTGTTCATAATTTAATATATATTATATATTTTTTAAATGTGTTATAAACACACATGACGTTTTAATTCATTAATCCTTACCATGAATAATACTATAAATGCCTTATGTTAATGTTTACTTGTTTTGTATATAAAAAAAAGTGTTGTGAAACTGGTGTATAGAGTCCAATTCAAATTTTATTACTTAAGACAAGCCAATAAGTTAGAATTTAAATAGAAAGGGTCAACATAACAATTATGTAAAAAATGCTTTATAATTAAATCAGTATAAACTTTATATAAATACACAGCAATGAATCCCTTAGTTAAAATAAAAAGTCTGAAATTTTAAATTAATAATATCAGCATGGGTAAAAACAAAAATGTAAGACGAAATATTTTCACATTTATTTGTATTATATAAACAGGTGGTCATGGTACACATATTGAATTGACTAGTCACTTGTTAAAAAAAATCCAAAGCAAGATATACATGTTTATTAAGTCATATAGAAAACTAATAATGAGATTTAAAGTTTCATGACTGACTTTCTTTTTGATAATTAAAGCCTAAAAACCGGAGATATAAAGAAAATAAAGATGAGATATCAGAAACATGTTTTGTTGTCAGGGTATAATTCATGTTTGGTACTTGAAACTAAAACCTAAAAATAGTATGAACATTTAATACCAGGTAAAATTTCAAAATTGACTCTTTTGAAAAATGATAATTCCACTTTTTCTTTCATTTATTTGTAAAGAGTAAAAAATTTCTGTAAACTAATAGTAAGAAATATTACATGTTATAATTAGTCAATATTGTATGATCCTGTCAGTATTATTTTTATATTTAGATTAAACTTGGTACACGACAGGAAGCAGCTGATGGTATCAACAGAACTGCCCTGAGAGAAATCAAACTTCTACAGGAACTAAACCATCCTAATATTATTGGTGTAAGTTAACATTATTTAATGATCATTAATACCTGGCCTTGCCCTTTGTCATACAAATTTGACAATAGGTAGTGAATGACATCCAATCAACCTTTACATTACTTACACCTACTTGTTGTAGGTACAGATCTCACCTGGAATTTTGAATGTTTGAAAGCTATAAACCTAAATCTAACTGTAAACTTAATTGCCACATGGTGTGAGTGAAGTCAAGCTTAATAGACTTACTGTGGAAAAAAAGATATTTTGGGTTTTTCCAGCTAATCCGGGGGTACAAAAAACTTTTACAGTTACAGCCTCGAAAAAAAAGTGCAACAGGTTGACTAATATAATGTGACCGGTAGTGCATAGTAAAAGTTTGTTTGTACCGGGGAATAACCATGGAAAAATCAACATTTGCAGAGTTCCTGATTACAACTATTGGAGTTAGTGGCCATTACTACAAAGGGATATGTCCTTGTAACTAAAGAGAATTAATCAAATTAAACATGTTTGTTATTGTATTTTGAACTGATTCAATACTGTCCCTGAAATTCTTTATTTACCTATCATTTATTATATCAATAGATGATACACAATGAAATTTTCTCCAGGAAATATTCATGCATATAAGTTGCCACCCCTGATATATAATGTGATGATTCTAAATGATCTTATCTGGTATTTTAATATGTTAGTCAATTAACACTTTATTTATAATTTGAAATTCATGACAAATCTTGAATGTTAAATTTATGGTAGAGTCATTTCTACTTTCAGTTGATGGATGTGTTCGGCCAGAAGTCTAATGTTAGTCTTGTATTTGATTTCATGGACACTGATTTAGAGGTAAGTATATGTAATAAAAATAAATATATAAATTGAAAAAAAAATACACAGAAAAAAGGTAAATACATGTAATGATATAAGTATTTTATAATTTTATCTGAATTTTATATAATTCATTCAATACTGGTTATGGAAGGAAACAGTCTTAAATGTGATTAATGTATACATGTACCAGCAGATTATGTTTCAACTTACCTATAAAGAACAGGGCTGGCATAAAGAGCATGGTATATAACTGGAATATAGTGCTTACTGTAAAAGAAAAAACAAGGTTAAAAGACTATGATAGAAGATAGAACTTTGTATAAAAAATATTGTATAAAGAACATAATATTATATCATTATATATATTGTATAGATAAAGTGTGATATTTCAGGTAATTATCAAAGATAACACAATAATACTCACGTTGGCACACATCAAGACCTACATGCTACAAACACTGAAAGGGCTGGAATACTTACACAATAACTGGATATTACACAGAGTGAGTTAGCACATTTTTTTTGAATTTTCAGGAGAATAAAATATATTACTTAAAGGCCCAACTGGACTATAAAAGCCAGCAGATGGCGCTAGGGCAGGTTTCTTATTAATTTTATGCATGCTTCACTTCAGGGACCCTTTTTCAAAGATTTAAGATTAATTACCAAATGCATTTAAACAACACTTGGCATGTATGTAGGCATAGATATTCTTCATATAGATTGACCAAAATTATTCAAAATAAAACTTTGTTAAGTGTGTTTCTGGAAAAAAATACTGGCTGTCAAATTTGAAATTTGAATTTCCCTGGGAGCCAACTGATCATTACAGGTCATGAACCTTCAGTAGTAAACAGACGCACGTGGCAGTGTTTATTTCAGTGAGAGAGATTTGTAGCAGACGATATATTTCAGGGAGGGAGATTTTCAGCAGACGACACATTCGAATGCTGAATACATGATAAGAAAAAACAATAACTTTTACTGATCTTACTTTATCAAAAAGTATTTATATCCAACAAATTTACAATAATCCATTAATCTATGATTTTTTTTTAATTTCAAAGTACTGATTCAACTTGTATTTAAATGGTTTAAACTTCATGAAAACAGTAAAAGTAACTTCCAGGTATATTTCATTTACACTATATTTTGTTGTAAATATCTTGCAGTCAAAATTACATTTCACAAATGTTTATCCTTTGTATAAAATGTTTATATATTAATAGTTTAAAAATATTTAAAATTCCTGTCAAGATCATTTTTAGCAGTTTTTTCTTAAAAGAAATGTCCCATGTACGGCACATCCTTTGGATTTGGATATAGTTGTCTGACTTGATGCAGGACACAGTCAGGCATAACTTCCCTTACAGTTAGTTCAACATGTGCTGCAAGCATAAGTCTCTCCTTTCTTTCTAAATATACACTATTGCTCCAAAGTCCCCTTCTGTCGAGCATAGTCCAGTATTTTCTATAAAGTTTTTTTCTTATTAAGTTATTTCCTGGTCTTGCTAAGCGACCATCTCCTAACCAGGCCTGAGGACTTGCAGTCACACAGGGGGAACTAAGACAGTGGTGACAAACATCTGTATTACCGGTAGCCAGTTCAGATGATCCATCTTGTTGATACGTTGACAAGTTTGCATTCTCTTCAGGTATTTCTTTTTCGCAAACATCTGAGTTTACTGACTTAGTCTCAGTGGATGTTCTGCTCAAATTTTGATACTGGGTACTTGTTGCTTCAGTATCGTCATCACTTGATATTTCAATATCCCACCCATGAAAATTGAATATTCCACAAGTAATTTCTTTCTGTTCTTCTGTCATATAAATCACATATCTCTTTTTCTTATTATCCTGTGCCATTTTTTAGAATTCAAATTTGTACGAAATATATAAAATCAGATTATAACAGCTTAAAGATTTGCACTATTTCCCTCCAAAACAAGCATCATATGTGATTTTTAATTCTACATGGCAGGCCATACAATGAACAATTATACTTCAGTGTGACAGCATCTTAATTAGGTGTTGGCAGATTAAAATGTTTCCCAGCAGAGTTTACAGTTAAAACAATGTGAAGCTGATATCATTTTCATTTGTGTGAAGAATTCATTAGTAAAGTCAGGTATACAATATAGTGATAAACATGGATGATAACCATAATCAACAAGTTGAAGATCATAATAATGGAATAAAAAGAATACGCTTGGATTTACGTAAGGAGCCAAAAGCCTATCCATCAAATTCTGGTGAAAAAAGACGTGCAAGAAATAAAGAAAATAGACAAATAAATAGAAAATCAAGAGGCAAATTGGAGTACTATTACAATGATGAGTCAGAAAAAACTGAATTGTTTAACAAAATTGACAAAATAAAATTGTTTCTTGGTGGAGGACAGTTTAATAAAATATCGACGTTTGAGCTACTCCACAGGCTTTGTGATTTTTTTACTTCTCTGAACTTACCCGTTGAAGATAATGTGACAAATGAAAGTTTAGACTTTGAGCCAGAATATCAATACTGCACCTTGGAAGATGCAAAAACACAAGACATTTTTATAGGATGTTTATCATTAGTTCAAAAACTTATAACACAAGTACAAGCCCATGATATAAAATGTATGGAAAGATTAAGTCTTGATAAATCAAACAACAAAAAAATGCATGGGGTAATGACTGCCAATATCAAATGTAAGGAGTCCCATGCCTTGAGCTGGACGTCCTCTCCACACATGGGAAACGGAAAGTTTTTAGCAAGTTACAAATTTTGTCATGGTTATTTTTCCAGCGGTATACTACCTAACCAATTTCAAAAACTGTGTGAAGCTTCAGATATTGCAGATTTTGGGGAAAAATATATTTCTGAAATGATGAGACTTACAAAGGAGCTGTAGAGAATGAAGTCTTAGAATCTAAAAACAATGCTCTTGAAGATGAAATTGCCATGACCGCTGCACTTTTGCCTGATGATGAAATACTGACAGGAATAAATATTGTTACTGATGCCCGCCATTGTTGGCGCAAGAATGCAAAGTTCACTGATGTTGTCTGTCTTGGTAAAGCAACAAACAAGTGCATTCAAGTTGAGACAGTCACCAAGTCTGATGATCCCAGCTCTCAACGGCATGAACTTGTAGGAGTACGACGCTTATATGATTATCTTGACGAGAAGGACTGCCCAGTAAACATCCATGCACATGACAACAACAACCAAATAACTAAATATGTCAGAGAAGAAAGAAGCCCAACAACGAATGCAAGTGATACTTGGCATATGACCAAGGGCATAGCTAAAGCTGCAAGAAAAATAACAACAGGCTTCAAATCAACACATGGAGTTGTGTGGCATGAGGAACTGTCTGACAAGGCTGCTGCGTTAAAAACTCACACATTCCATTCAATGAAAAACTGCCAAAATAATCCCGAAATTCTACGAAAAAACATACTTAACTTTGTTGACCACTACAAGGGCAGTCACGACAATTGTCTACCAACTTCTCGATGCAAAACAGACCCAAATTATGAATGTTCCAAATACACCATCAAAGATGAAAAAGCTGTTTCTATTCTTACAAATTTTTTAAAATCAATGCCAGTATACAAAGATGCAGAAAAATATAGATACTGTATGGATACTCACTACGTAGAATCGTTTAATAATGCATTATTACAGTATGGAGACAAAAGAATATGTTTTGGATTAGATGCCTACAAAATCAGGATTAACTTGGCTGTCCTTGACTGGAATGAAAATGTGAATCGCCCTCAAACATCAGAAAGACAGATTCCATATAAAAGAGATCCTTCAAGAACATACAGCATTCCAGTGAAAAAAAGAAAAACAACTGACTTCAAAAATAATAGCTTGACAAGATGGCTTGATAATGTCTTTTAATTAATCTGATTAATCTGTGAGTTATATAAAACATCCATTAAACCTCTCCTGTGTAAAATCAGCTGTTTTTGTTTACATTCTCTCTGCAGGTTAACACTGCATGCTATTTTTAGCTCATGGTTTTTAACAGACAGTTTTACATCTCTGATTAGTCACACCCACAAATACTCGCTGCCGCGGCAGCGAATGTTGCCCCTTTAAAGTGAATGTTTTCCTGCATAAGAAAGAGGCAGAGTATACAAGCCCTTTCCCACTTGTCAGAATTATTTTTAAATTCACAATTAAATATTGAGCCGTGTCACGACAAAACCAACATAGTGGGTTTGCAACCAGCATGGATCCAGACCATGCTGGTCGCAAACGCACTATGTTGGTTTTGTCGTGACTCGGCTCATTTAACCTTTACCTTGCTGAGTTTCTTGAATGGACTTATCCAGCGTTAAATTTGGAATGATCTCTGGGGATATCAAGATGAATAATGTAATTGAGCCAGCTAACAATATAGTTTGGTCACACTGCAGGGATGAGTAGACTGGCCTGGCTATATACTGGTGGCAAAGGCTAGTCACTTTCAGCAAGAAGAAACATTATTCTTGAAGATTAACCAAAATTGAGATGATTTACCCCAAACCTAATAGCTTTTTACAAAATAAACAACCATTACACCCAAGTATGTTAAAAATAATAATAGGGTTTTTTTTTTTCCTCATTTTCTTCTATTCACCACTCAATAATTTGTCAATTTAATAATTAGGGATTGTTGTAAAGATAGTAAAAATAAATCACTGACTTGTAGTGTAGAAGATTGAATGCTGGCTTCTTCTAGTGTGTGTGGGATAATTTAGATTTCTGGCATATGGAAAAAGAACTAAAAAGTGATGAATTAATTAGATTTCCATTAGTTTGATATTTCTCTTTGTTGAGATACTAAGCCAGCTTTTCTGTGTGAGTGGAGGGCTGTGATTACAATTTTCCAAATTTACTATTTCTGCGTTTAGGCTTGCTGTTGCATACCAGCATTTGAAATACATGTATGTCTGTTCATTGGTTTCTTGAAATAACAATGGTAAATAATGCATATTTGTTGAACTTTCTTTCTTTTTTATTGTAGGATATGAAACCAAATAATTTACTCATCAACAAAGAAGGTGTACTTAAACTTGGTGATTTTGGTCTTGCCAAATTTTTTGGTTCCCCAAACAGAATATATACTCATCAAGTAGTTACAAGGTATGATAAGGATCTTTTTTGTTGTTATTCATATATAGATTTACCTTTAACTTGTCCCATCAGTGTTTTCAAGCTAACAACAGACTCACTTTTAATAATTTATATGATTTATATAAAAGATATATTTACTACTTGGAAATGAGTAGAATTAACCACCAAATTTCTACCACTTGTATTTTAAACATGAAAGAATAAGTAATTCACCTCGGCTCTAGTCAGCATATAGTTATAGTTATAAACTTGAAAAACTTTGACGATTATATTAAAACACAAACACTGGAAATTTCCACTTAAACTTCAAGATGTCTTCTGGAACATAATCAAGACCAATAACACTAGCTAGGATACCAACTCTATAATTCTCCTTTTTGACCTAACAAGATCTTGCCATTGTGTTTTTTCTTTTTTGAAAGCATTCTTATGATGAAACATTTGTACATTGTATATGTTAAATAATAATTATGTTGGAATACAGTACCGTTGATTTGTTTCAGATGGTACAGATGTCCAGAGTTGTTGTTTGGTGCTAGAAACTATGGAACTGGTGTGGATATATGGGCAGTTGGATGTATTTTAGCAGAGCTTCTCCTGAGAGTAAGTTGGTTGTTTTGTTGTGGTAGGAACACAGTCTAAAACATCTTGTCAAAATCTTCTTGTTTGTAACCATTATAAATTAGCTTTTATATACATGTATCACATTTATAATAATTTGAAAAAAAAAAGATGATAAATATGTATACGTGCAGCTTATCTATAGAATAGTCATTAAGTTCTATTTGTTTATTGAAAATAAAATGTTTTTATCTTAGCAGTAAAAACGATTTGTTTATATGACAAGTTTAGTGCCACTCTGGATACTTGTCCAGCAACAATGTATATAGTTGACTGAAAATTCCAATAGCTAACTGTAAAAACAACTTGTCCAATTTCAAATCTAGATCATTAACTATTATATATTCTTTCAGATACCTTTTCTTCCTGGTGATACAGATCTTGATCAACTTAGTAAAATATTTCAATGCCTTGGTACACCTGCGAAGGAGGAATGGCCTGTAAGAAGTGTTTTGTTTTTTCTTGTCTATTTTCGGAATAAGGTCTGGTCCTTCAAATTAAGAAATTTGTTTTCTTTAAAAACTATGTAATTTGAGGGAAATGAATCACAGCAAAAGTCAAATTTTGAATCATATTTGAACTTTTGACCACATTGTTTGAAAAATTGGTCTTTTTTGCAACAGGTCCTTTTAGCTGAATGGTTATTCGTATACCAACCCATTTATATTAAACATGTCTTGCTCTATACATTTATGGTATGCATAATTTTATTTATAAAATTTTTTGTGCAGTTATCTATAATATGAAGTAACCATTTATAACAAACATCAAGATATATAAGTTTTCATCAATAAATGGCCAGACTGATGTTTAAAGTAATATAGTATAAAATTAGCATTTATTTGATTGTTTAATTACCTCATCTCTGTAGGCAATGGAACATCTACCAGATTTTGTACAGTTTAAACCATGTGTTGGTACCCCGTTGAAGGAAATTTTTATAGCCGCCTCTGATGATCTTCTAGATATTCTACAGGGTATGCTAACCATGGATCCATTGAAACGTCTTACTGCAACACAGGTATATCTATCTACAGTTACCCTGTACTGTTGTATCTTCATTCAGGAGCAGTGTTTTATACAACATATTGTTGTTTATAGGGGGCGTCCGTGGCCGAGTTGTTAAGGTCGTTGACTTCAAACCACTTGCCCCTCACCGCTGTGGGTTCGAATCCTGACAGGGACTTTGGATTCTTTCATGTGAGGAAGCTATCCAGCTAGCTTATGGAACGTTGGTGGTTCTACTCAGGTGCCCGTTCGTGCCTGAAATAATGCAGGGAAGGGCACTTGAGGTCTTTCTCCACCAGTAAAGTTGGAACGTCGCGATATGACCTATACTGTGTCGATGTGACGTAAAACCCAAAACAAACAAACAAATCATTGTTTATATTGCTTGCTGGTTAACCTATAACTTGTTGCACTGAAGTATGTGTGTGATATATAAACAAGATATTGAATGAGTTTAGGTTCAATAATGAATTTATTGAACTAGTGGAATAGAATCATATTATGCAAGCGTCATGCCAGCATTGTATTATTCAATCAGTTCATTAAATTAAGTTTTGAACCTACGCGAATGTAATACTAATTTTATCACATATGAAAACTACACAAAAACGAGAGTCATGCACAGTGCACATTTTCTGATAAAATTGCTATCATTTCTATAGTCTAAGTTATCGTGCAATCATGAAATTTAATACTATAAATTTTGTCTTAGCACTGTTAATACATTGTTAACAAAAGTCACATTTTTGTGGCGGCATGGCCAAGTGGTTAAGGCTTCCGACTAGAAATCTAATGATCGCCTGCCGCATGAAACCCAGACAGGGGCAAGTCGTTTCTTTGAGCAAGGAACTTTACACTCATTGCTCAGTACTGGTTGGTTTCAGGAACGGATTCGAAAGTGCGTTTATAAGCTTATAGCTTCCTGCACAATTGAACTAAAATAAATTCTGTCTAAACCAAAAGTCACACTTGCCCGTTTATTGGAAATATTGTCTGAAGTAAAAAAAACAGGGTTTTCAGTTGGTATTCATGTATGTGTTTTTGACTGTAGCATATGTCAAAGGAGAAGTGTGGATTTGTTTCAGGCATTAAAGAGTGATTATTTCCTCAACAAGCCGTATCCAACCCCCAACCATTTGCTGCCTATGATAGGAAACACAAAGAAAGAAATAATGGACCAATGTAAACCCAGTCTGAAGAGAAAAATTGATGGAGAATCTGGTATGTTTATATATATATATATATATTTACATGTGTATGTGAGATTTAAGGATCTTTATCCATCAGTGATACATCCCATCAATATGATCATTAGATTGATATACCTAACAGTACACAGTTCAAAGGAAAATAATAGATTTCATACTTTCCTATAGAATAAGGAGCCATGTCAGAATTTTTTAAAAGATCTTGCGTGGGGTCATTACTCTTTAGAAGATGTATTATTGATAAGGGTTATAAATTGAGATATTCTGAGTTACTTGCCTTTAAAATATGTTTTGTTAAAGACATTAGTTTTGGTGCATATAGAATGTTTTTTGGTGTAGCACTTACTATTTTACTTATACTTACTTCTACTTACTATACTACCATGTATAGCTTGTGTCGGCTTGTGATTGATTTTATATTCATATTATAAAAAAAAAACACGTTTTTATTAGGAGTGTATATTGTTAGTTAGGAAGCTGTCTTACAGATTGTATGGCTGCACATTTCTCAGCCTGTGAAATTTGGCACCCAGTGTGGGGCAGTGACAGAATATAGCACAGAGTTAAATTCACATTGCTCTGTAACCCTTAGAAATTCCAGGGCAAAGTTCAAGATAGCAGGATAGTGTGGTAAAGTTCACTATTTAGGGGAGATGTGTAAGTGGCTGGATAGCTCAGTCTGTAAGAGCTACAGAACAGTATTCAGTTTGGGTTTGAATCCCAGCCAGACTGCGCATTTTTCTCACCCTTTGACACAGTTTTGCACCCTTTGACACAGCAGTTTTGCACCCTTTGACACAGCAGTTTTGCACCCTTTGACACAGCAGTTTTGCACCCTTTGACACAGCAGTTTTGCACCCTTTGACATTGCAGTTTTAAAGAAAAATGAAAATTACCACATGATTTGACAGCAGTCTTACATATCAATGATATAACCATCATAATTACAAAGGTGCAGTATTGTAATAATACTTAATTTGTCTTTTTTTGGTATATTTTTTAGCAGGACTTGCAAAGAGACTAGTGTTTTGATGATATTAGACAGTGTTTATGGTGCCAAATTGACTCTAGTCCCATGAAAAGTCAGAAATTCAACCAAATACCTACACCTAAAGAAAACAACACAAGTGACAGTTAACTGCAGAAAAGATAGTGTGAACAAGACTTGGGCAATTTCATTTAGACCAAAGTGCATTATACAACTTACAGAATACTTGTATGACCTTGTGAGCATTGAACATTATTATACCGTGCATTTATCAACAGATTATTATTTCTTTTTAAACGGGTTCAGATGAAGCAAGTTTTAAGGAGATGCATTTTTTTATTTAAATATATTGACTCATACCTAAATATATAAAGATGAATGTCTATATAGATTTTATTTGTATTTGTAGTTTGTACGGGGTAATATAGCTTATAGCATTTCATATGGTTCATTTACATCGAGAATACTGAAATCCATTTTAGAAAATCGTACTTATTTGATGGTTAAATAAATAGGAATTGGAATGTGGCAATGATTTTCCTGCTGTCACTCTAACTTGGTATTATATACTGGTCAGTTAAACAGAAAAGTAATGAATTATTTTACAGTATCTCAAATTCTCAAATTTTTAAAACAAATGTTGTTGAACAACAATAAGATTTGATTATTTGAATTCTATAAGGCTTGTTAATATTGAAGATGAATTTTATGTGTGCCCTTAATGGAAGTTATCCTATTTTTGTGTCCTCTTCCACAAAATTCCATTCTTCATATGCATTGTGTTGAAATACTTTAAATGGAACTTAATGTTTATCACTCCTACCCATATTTTATAATATGTTTTCTGTAAGTATCTTTAACCTACTGAATTTGTTAAATGTTCTTCAGTTTCCAATTTTAGGAGCTGTCCATCATTGACTATAGGGATATAAAAATGAGCCGCATCATGACAAAACCAACATAATGGGTTTGCGAACAGCATGGATCCAGACCAGCCTGCGCATCCGCGCAGTCTGATCAGGATCCATGTTGTTTGCTATCAGTTTCTTTACTTGTTATAGGGTCAGACTGTGCGGATGCGGAGGCTGGTCTGGATCCATGCTGGTCGCAAACCCTTTATGTTGGTTTTGTTGTGACACGGCTCAAATGAAAATTTTAAATTATTGAGTCAATAGTGAAATTTAAGTTTGTCAAATGGTAATGCAGTTAGAGTTCAGATGGACATTAATATGATCACATAGACTAAAAGACAAGAGTAATTTAGTGTAAATCATCTTTGATCATCTTAAAGTGGATTGGTCTACAATGGGGGAAATTTTCCATTAGTATTACAAATGTTAAAAAAAACACTAGAACATGCTATTGTATCATTAAGATATTCTTCTGAAATATTGACTTGAAAATATTAATTTAAGTAGTGACTTAGTTTAAGCAATAATAATATTTTGTGCTGAATCAATTTATTATCTGCTATATAAATGTATGTAATATTGGATCCTGTATCTCACACTTGCCAACAACTTCCTTAAGTTATTACTGGTTTGTTGTTATATCTGATACGAAATGTTGTCATCATGATTATTTAAAGACCTTCCATTATAGACCAATTCACTTTAATGTTACAATTGTTAGAAAATATAAGCCTGTAACATTTATTTATTTTTCTCTATCTTAATACAAAATTGACATAATATTTTAGTACATATTTTATCATTTTGTATTTTACAATATATTATACCCTGACTTTGTCCCAATTATTCACATGCATTTGATTTTTCACACTGCCAAAAGTGAGAACATTCTTTTTTTTATTTAATGTGTGGTAAAAAATGCATTTAAATTGATTTTTCCGTTCATTTGTATTGCTCAGTATTCAACACTCAAAGGGAGATCACTCATCTCTTAGCTGGTATTTGATTTATAATTTTGTATATTTTGAATGTTACATTTTTGTGGTGTTAAATAGTGAAATGTTATAAGATTGGTTGAACTAATATTGTACCTGGTGTTATTATGTTTTTGTTGGTGTTTTGTTTTGTTTTTTCTTTCACCTTTTTAGCTCACCTGAGCACGAAGTGCTCAAAGGTGAGCTTTTGTCATCACTCTGCGTCCGTCGTGCGTCGTGTGTCGTGCGTCGTGCGTCGTGCGTCCTTCAAAAAATGGCGTCAAACTTTTCAAACAACATCTCCTCCTAAACTACATGGCCAATTGCAACCAAACTTTACAGAAATGATCCTTAGGTGGACCCCTTTCAAAGTTGTTCAAAAATTTAAATTCCATTAAAAACTCTGGTTGCCATGGCAACCAATAAGAAAAACTTAAAAAATCTTCTTCTAAAAAACCGTAAGAGCTAGAGCTTAGATATTTGGCATGAAACATCTTCTAATGAGTGCCTACCAAGTTTGTTCAAATCAAAGCCCTAGGGTCAAAATTGGCCCCGCCCCAGGGGGTCATTGATTTTCCCTATATGCATATTGTAAAAACTTAAAAAATCTTCTTTTAAAGAACTCAAAGAGCTAGAGCTAAGATATTTAGCATGAAACATGTTCTAATGGGTGTCTACCAAGTTTGTTCAAATAAAAGCCCTGGGGTCAAAATTGGCTCCGCCCCGGGGGTCATTG
>NW_026866216.1:0-30000 GCF_026571515.1 Ruditapes philippinarum | reverse complement strand
TTGTAAGTAAAAACGGTTTCTGATCAATAACTAAAGAACGCTTCGGCCTAGGAACTTCAAACTTGGCATGGTGATTGGTCATGACCAGCAGATGACCCCTATTGATTTTGGGGTCAAAGGTCAAGGTCACATTGACCTTGTATGTTAAAACGGTTTCCGATCAATAACTAAAGAACCCTTAGGCCTAGGAACTTCAAACTTGGTATGGTGATTGGTCATGACCAGCAGATGACCTATTGATTTTGGGTCAAGGGGTCAAAGGTCAAGGTCACATTGACCTTGTAGGTAAAAACGGTTTTTGATCAATTAACTAAATACGCTTAGGCCTAGGAACTTCAAACTTTGTATGATGATTGGTCGTGACCAGCAGATGACCCCTATTGAGTTTTGGGTCAAGAGGTCAAAGGTTAAGGTCATGACCAGTAGATATTTGATAACCCTTATTAATTGTTTGATCACTGGGTCAGAAGTCATGCACAATAACCTTATCACATGACTAATTGGCTGCAGATAGGGGGCATACATGTTTTACAAACATATCTTGTTCTAAATAGGTATTTCAGCCAACTTCTATCTATCAATCCTTACTGGGTAAAACATGTTTAGCTACTGGAAATATATTATCTTACAAGGTTATCTAGAAACATGTTTTTGTTTTTGTTGTTTTCTTGCATTGGTTATGTTTGATTGGTTGTCACATACATTTATTCCCAAATGGTATGAATACATTATGAAATGGACTTCAATGAGAAATGTCTAGGTGTAAGTCTTGAAAAGATAGTGTTGATGTTTGTATGCTTAGATGTTTATACTTACATTATATTATATTTAGTTGAATATATTTGTAAATCATTTGAGCCGCGTCACGACAAAACCAAAATAGTGCGTTTGCGACCAGCATGGACCCAGACCAGGATCCATGCTGTTCGGTTACCAACCCTATTACAAGTAGAGAAACTGATAGCAAACAGCATGGATCCTGATCAGACTGCGCGGATCCATGCTGGTCGCAAACGCACTATGTTGGTTTTGTCGTGATGCGGCTCATTTGTTGAATTAGGAATTGTTAAATAATCAAGGGTTGATAGCAAAACTGCCGTTACTTATATGAAATAAAGAAGGGTTTACAACAGTTTTGCGGTGAACCCTCAAAATATATGTTGAGAGGGATATAGGTCAAATTTTCAGGTTGAAATAAATTGATTAAGCAATTGTAGTTTTTAACATTTTAGTGGCATTATACATTAACAAAGAATATTAAACAAGGGTTTGTTAAGTTTAATTCTACATTTGTATGGTGTACAATGAAAATATCCCCATACAATATGGTGACGTATTTGTTTTTTATTCAAAGTAGTGTTTTCTGAAGTGATATGATATTATACACAATTGTTGTTTTTTTTCTATAATAAATCTATTAAATTAGAAGTTTGTGTTTTTAAAGTGTTCCCTTTTTTGTTATATAAAATTTCTATCCGGGGTTTAAAAAATTTTAACCCTCCCCTCCCCCTCCATCTTTGCTTAGGGTATGTAAATGTGGGTAAGGGGGTTGTAGTTTATGTTATGAAAATTATGTTTTGTATTTTATGTTTTTAAATGTAGCTTGGGGTTTCTTTCCCCGTATTGTACCAAGGTTTTTGGAAAATGAATTCCGAAATAAAATGTCCCATTCTCGAAAAACCCGCAAACATGGCTCCGCATTTTTTTAATCCAGAAAACCTTTCATTTTCTGGGGTTTAACAGCCCATTCCCCTTTCCATGGGAAACAGGGTTCTTATTTTTCCCCCTTTTAAATTTTATAATAACATTTGAGGGAAATCCCCTTCATTTATAAGACCGAATTACGTTTTTTAAGCGTTAATTTGCCTTTACCTAATTTGAATTAAACATTTCAGAAACATATTTATAGATCTTGCTACCTTTTTTTTATATTAACATACAGTGCCGCAAATGGAGATAAAGGTCTCTCAGCTAAGATACAACAAATAATAGCCTGTCAAGGGAACTCAGCAGGGTTGCCAGCAGACTTGAAAAGTCAGGGAAATCTGATATTTTTTCAAAGTCAGGGAATTGTCAGGGAATTTTGAAAATTGGTCAGTAAAGAATAAAAATCCTAAAAAGTCAGGGAAAAATAATTTTGAAGAATTTTCCTTATATGTATGAAGTAAAAACTGAAAAAAAAACCATGTTCACCTCTTTTAAGAGCTAGAGCTTAGATATTAAGCATGTAACATCTTCAGTGAGTGTCTACCAATTTTGTACAAATAAAAGCCATTGGGTCAAAATTTGCCCAGTCAAGGAAGTCATTGATTTTCCTTATATGTTTATATAAACTTAAAGATTCTTGTAACAAACCCAAAAGAGCTAGATTTTGATATTAAGCATGAAACATTTTCTAGCGTGTGTCTACCAAGTTTGTTCAAATAAAAGTCCTTGGGTCAAAATAAGCCCCACCCCAGGGGGTTACTGATTTTCCTTTTATGTACATAGTAAAAAACAAAAAAAATATCTTCTTTGAAAAACCTAAAGAGGTAAGGCTGTGATATTTGGCATGAAACATCTTTTAGTAAGTGTCTACCAAGTTTGTTAAAATAAAAGCCCTGGGGTCAAAACTGGTCCAGTCATGGGGTTCATTGATTTTCCTTATATGTATATATAGTAAAAACTAAAAAGTCTTCTTTTAAAAAACAAAAGAGCTAGAGCTTAGATATTTGGCATGAAACATTTTTTTCAAATGGGTGTTTACCAACTTTATTCAAATAAAAGCCCTGGGGTCAAAATTATTCTTGTTCATGGAGAGTTTTTATATTCAGATGAGTAATTTCAGGGCCACCATGACCCTCTTGTTATTAATTATATTGGCTATGGCAGTATTCTATAGTTTTGCTTCAGACTTGATATTATCAAAAACATTTTACTGAACACAAAACTACCAAACTGAGATGTATAAAGCATGTTTTATTGACCATATTGTTAAAAGCATTAAAAAAAAACAATAAAAAAACTTATGGGTGCTTGGCTTTTTTTCACAGGTTGGGGAAGCAGCCCTGCCCTTAATTTTGGGGATAAATTAATGGTATATTTGCAAAAGGGGAAGAAAAAACTTGATGTAAATTCTATTTTGTGGGAAAACTGCATGATTTTAAAGAATTTCTTTTTGGGGAAACAGTCCTATAATGGCCCCTGCTAATAGAAGGAAAAAAGCCCTGGGGTGAATTGGACGGCTGTAGGGGAGGTGGAGACCGTTAAGTTTGGTAGTTTTGGTCAGTGAAAAACCTACTTTGGTCAGGGAAAAGTCAGGGAATTTTATTTATCTATGATGCTGCCAACCCTGCTCAGGAACACACTAACTACCTACCTAACTAACTAACTAACTAACTAATTAACTAACTAACTAACTAACTAACTAATAATCATACTTTAAATTTTTTTACATGCTGTAAAATAAATCATTTATTATGGTGGAAAATTTAGAAATTATTGAAGAGTATATGTATTTCGTAAGAATGACGTCTATTAGAAAGTATCATGAATAAAGTAATATTCTAAATGAACAAAAAAGTTTAACTCTTTCCTAGTAACTGTAGCACACAAAATGCTTTAAAAAAATTGGGTTTCCCCCTTTGAAAAAGGTCTTTTCAGCGATTATTTCTTTTGCTGAAAAAATGGCTGTCGATTTGTTAAACCTTATTTTTCATTTAAAAATGGCGAACGCTGATGACGTTTACTTTAAAATTTTGATTGGACACTCAAACTTAAATACCCTATAAACTTTAACAGAAAAGCATTTTGAAGGTTATGGTTTGGAATATTTATGACGGGAAATTGTTGTCGGTTTACGAATCGTATGATAAAAAGGATTTATTATCATACGAAAAAAATACAAGTTTTTTGACTTAAAAAATAAAATTAGCCGCATCTCATCGGATAGTGGGTTATTTTCAGCTAAAAAAAAATCACGTGTACTCAGAAGGTAAAGCTTGCACAGGGCCAGAAATTTTGTTAAGCATGCTCCTTTTGGATGGTTTGACTATGAATCCATAACATTTGATTTATTCGAACACAATTGGGATTAAAGTTAAAAATTAAGATGAATACTTACCGTCCATCAATTATGTTTCCTGCGCCGACATGTATATACCGGTACAGCTGTCGACGCTTGAACTGCTGTCTGCCCATTTGATTGTACGGTGTGATTAGGTTATATATTAAAATGTCTTTTTAACCGTTTCTTTGCATATTATAAAAAGAAAATTTATTAAGTTTAGTGTAAGATCGAAATATGTTCCACCTCGTGAACACTAAAAGTTAATATTTTGAACACTCGTGGCTGCTCCATTCGTGAAAATACCTTTTGGTGCTCACTCGGTGAAATATATTTCTATCTTACACTCAACTAAACAAATATCAACTATATAATGTTTATAAATATGTCCAATAATCAAAAAGGAGAAAGAAAGAGAAACGTTATTTCTGCAACAATGAAATATTCATAGGGGGCGAGTAATCTATATTAGACTAAAGAAAACGTTATGTTCTAGTGCTCTCCCCTGAAAAAAATCGAAGCTGTATGGCTGCAGGGTTGTGAAAAATACAGCAACGGTTCGGTATAATAGAAAAAAAAAAATAATGAAAAATAACACATATCTCTCAGGGGTAATAGTGCATACAGAGCATAGTTGACCCTTCCTCCGAAGCTGTTTTACTTTTATTTACGTAAACCCTCACTTGTTGTCAACTTTCATCATTTGGAGACAGCAGATGATGATGATGATGATGAAGACTATCCAAGACACTTTTTATTTATTCAGTTTGACTAGTACAGCCTCACAGGTAATATGACCATATATAGACGGTTGTTTGCAATATAACCCGAGCCGTTAGGCGACTATTACATTTCCAAACAGCCGTTTATACAGGGTCATAAATTATATAACCTGTCAAAATTTTTTATAAGTAATAGTATAATAATTTATACCTGCAGTTAACAAACTTATTATTTGAAATTTTCGGAAAGAATAACTCCAAATGCCTTAAAGAAATATGTTTGCATATTTTCATTTAAGGGAATGGTGCACGTAAACATAATTTGACTTAGAATTGTATAGAATAATTAATATTTTATTCTGAAACAGTTTTTCTCTCTGTTTACATACACTGTTTATGTGTATGCAACAACAAAGAAATTCTATAAGAATCTATCAGAGGCTTGTACAGAAGCACACAACAACAACAACAACAAAACAACAACAGGATTTAATGTGTAACATAAAAAATGATCCTTGAAAGTTCTCTCGAAATTTTCCTCTTAATATCTTTACATTAAAAATAAAATAATCAGCTACAATGTTCATGTTTTACCAACAAAGAGATATGGGTATAGATACAGTTATATTGGGTAAAAAAAAAGTTTTCATGATTTAAAATTATCATTTTCCTAGCCCACCACTGTTTCATTAACTTGATTATCATTTTTGAGGTCATCTAAACTCCCCAAGTCTTTGTCGGTACCGTTATTCCACAATTTCCACATTTTGAACCTCTCTCTTTTCATCACATGTGCAAGTTCGAAGTTAGTGTTATGGACGATCACGGTCTCTTGCCGTTGGGCGTCCGTCAGTCGTCTAAATGTTGGACCAGCTGCAAATTTGTCGTCGTCAAGAGGACAGGGCCTAATGTCTGTATATTTCAACAAGGCGTTGAAAACCGGCCGGTCATCTTGTATTTTATATTTCAACACATGCCTCCATCTCTGCATGAAGTTACACGTCTTTACATTACTAGAAATTGCTAGAAAACCAGTGGAATATATGTTTTCATCCTCCATTTGAACCCACATGTCGCAAGCCCCTGTGAAATATGAAAACGGATTCTTCAACCAAACAGTGTCAATGTCCGAATATAAGATATTGGTACCGTTTTTAAGATACCGGATTATATGAGATATCCTAGAAAAAGCTATTTTTCTCCGAACATTGCTGTCAAAGTATGTTTCCTCTTCAATGTCAAGCTCACTTCTCTCAACATAAGTATATGCCGCATAATTAGCCATAATTTTCCTAAATACATCTCCGTCTTCAGCTATAACTAAAACCTTCACTGGTAAGTTAAGTCGTACAAAGAACAACCACCAGTTTTGGAAAAAATCGAAATATTCGTCATTAATGGTAAGTAGTATAGTCCATTTGTCAAACTCATTTTCTGAGATACTGTTGGCAACATTTAGACTCTCTTGTGTCTCGTTTAACTCGTTAGTCGCTTTAGATATATTCATCAACCGCGGTGGAACAAAGTGTATAGTCCATATGTTATAGGCGCTTCGCCGCCTCTCGTTCGCCTGTGATTTGATATGGTCCCTTACCAAGGCGACGTCTATACAACATAGTAGTAGTCTAACAATTAACAGCAGAAATACCAGTTTATGAATATCCATACGTAAAAACTCATTCTGTTTTCTGAAACGTTGCATCTTCAATTTACTCTTATTGTTATTATGATTGTTTAACACAGAATGTTTTAAATCAATTTATACGTAACATCTTGTTTAATTTAAGATCCAATTGTCAATAAACATATATCTAGTAAGAAAAACAACATGTGTTAATTTTTTCATAATGTAAAGGTTTCTTTTTTTGTTTGACATTAAACGGATTTTGAAGGGCATAAAATACAAAAAGCTTTGACTGCCTACCTGTTTATGTTTCCACTAAAAATAAATAATACTATTGTCTAACATTATAAAGATACTTAACAAGGGAGACAACAATGCTATTATTATTGTAACTATCTCCCTGTAACTGCGATTATGATGAGTTTTGCATTCATTTTATCATCGCATCTAGAGTGGATATAACAAGTCGTTGATGATTAAAGGAAGATTTTAACCTAGGTCAATATGGTGAGGCGTTTAGAAACAATATGATTGATGGTATGATACCGATAGGCCTCTCTGAGAAGACTTTGGCATCCTTAAGACTTTTAAAGTTTGCAAAAGAAGGATATATACCCAATTAAGTAATGAAAAGCAAATACTTTTTACAAATTTGCAATCAAAATGAAGGTGCCTAACAATTCCTAAGGACCCGAATCGGCAGATTTTGCTCATGTAACGAAGGGAAATAACATTTGCCAATGCATAATTTGAACAAATGCGTGGGTACAATTTACAAAAAAAAAATTTAAAAAAAAATGTAATTTCTTTTTTTATGGCCGAGGTTTACTGCATTGCAATCAGTTCTAAAGGAAATACTAAGTACATGTACTTCAATTTCCGCAAAAATGATGTACAGAATTGTTAATAATTCTCTTTCATGACTTCTAATGGAATCATTTGTGATTTGATTCTTTAAAAGCCTGGATAAACGTTTTTTTCATGTGTAATTATGATTTTTTTATAGATACATGTACATGTATTACTATACAATGTGATTTTATATGACGCAATTTACTGTAACTGTGTAACATTTTAGAAATATCACAAAGGAAAAATAGAAGGAACAGAAGAGAGAGAAGAAAACAAGGAAAACAAGAAATCAATGAGTGTACATTGTACTTAAAAAATTGAATGTATGACAAGTTTGTGTAATTTAAATGATAAATCATTCATTTATAAATCAAATCAAAGCTAAATAAAACTTAGACCACACGAACAAAAATGTGTTTACTGATGAACACACAAAAGCGTTGCACACAAATGTATTTTTTGATGATGAGTCTGAGAAGTAAAATAGTACCCCAAAGTAGAGAAAAACAGATCTAATTCCTTAAGAAAACCCTGTTAATGGACGATAGTGGTAGTGGTAATTGCTAGCTATGCCATCGAATTCTTAATACTACAAAGGTTTTTTTTAAAGCTCTAGGTATATCAATATGACATTGATAAAAATCTTGTAATAAGTTTCTGTTTGTAAAAGAAAACTGGGTGTATCAACTTTATTTAACAATTAAAAGAAAGGACATATAACATAATGAAGACAAGGACGATCGGAAAATACTTAAACCTACGACACTTCACCGATAATGAATCACAGTACTTAAATGCATGATTTATCTTTAATGTACATTTACAACATTTGACTGGAGACATTGTCAAAGATGCTAAATGAAATATCATGAATGCATATATCTATATGTAACCAGATTTGATGGGAGACATTGTTAAAGATTGCCACAAGAAACATCAAGAACCCATATCTTTATATGTGCCAGATTTGGCTGGAGATATTGTCAAAGACTGTCACATTCAGTATCGGAGACGCATATCCATATATTTACCAGATTTGACTGGAAACATTGTCAAAGATTGCATCATAAAATATCTTAAACGCCTGTCTCAAAAGCTACCAGATTAGTCTATTTCCACTAATTCAAGGGCAATAATTCTGTCAATACTGATATGACATAATGCTAGTAATTAATTCTATTATTCAAAATGAAAACATGACAATACAAAGATGAATTTATAGTTTATTCAAACCATCTAATTGGCATGTATATTTATAAATGCTTAAAACCTGAAAAAGTAGTTTGCAACACAAACTTACACTGCAGCTATATTTGCGACACATACTTACACTGCCGCTATATATGCGACACAAACTTTCACTGTAGCTATATTTGCATTCCAGCTATATTTGCGACACAAACTTACAAGGCAGCTATATCATGTTATATAGAAACGGAAATACTAGAACGTATATAACAAACATCTTCAAAACATCTTCAAAACTACGGAATGGCGTTAGGGCCATCGCCTATGAATGTGTTGATCTTAAACGCGATAGTCGATAGTACGATGATGAAAACGCGAAATCATAAAAATACGATGGTGAAAACACGAAAGTACGATGATGAAAACGCGATAGTACGATGATGAAAACGCGACAGTACGATACTAAGATGATGAAAGCGCGATAAACTATCGTGTTTTCACCATCGTACTGTCGCCTTTTCAGCATCCTATTTTCGTGATTTCGTGTTTTCATCATCGTACTGTCGAGTATCGCGTTTCAGATCAAACCATTCATAGGCAATGGCCCTAACGGCATTCCGTACAAAACATCTATCAAGGCACAAACTGAAAATGATTACTGAAATCCTGTAGGAGTAGTTGGCAACACATACATCAATTTCCGTTTTTATTCGGAAATAGCGTAACGTTAATTACAAAACAGATTTTGAAAATATGAGTCTTGTATAAAAAACAGATAAAAAATATGAGTCTTAAATAAAAAAAAGATAAAAAAAAGAGTCTTGAACATCTTCATCCCATTTGCATGACAATTCCAAATCTGATTAGGATTCACTACACAGTGGCAAAAATACACATCCACATTATTATACACATTATATATTATAAGTAACATCTGAGCTAATATCAAATTTCGCCTGAAGCAAAGTTTTATCTCATCTGGTAAACATATGAATTGAAAGCTAGTTTTACAAAGTGCAACTTAAACTTGCCTATTTTACACTGTTTATGATTGTCAGAATGTAACTATTGATTCCAGAAACGATATAATTTTTTTAAAAATTTTACTGCAAGGACTCATACATGTTATTACACATATGAGATCAGGGAGATAATTTTTATCATTTAATTCCTGACTGGTATATTTGTGCTACTACTTGTATATTTGTATCTACATATTTTGTAAGTCATCAGCTGTTTTACAAAACTGTGAACTGTAACCGGCATGACTTGGCTCTGTATGTGAGGCAGTAAACATGCCTCTTTGGCCTTCTCCGCCTACAAACATAGGGCCCTCATCTTTGTATTTTTCCCCGCAAAGCCTACAAGGTAAAACTTCAAAACCTTTAAACTCCCGAGGATATTTTTGCCAAAATGACATAGGTCTGATGCCTGAAAATCAAAAGAAACGTGTAAGTTTACCACTTACAAAATCAACTCCAGTATTACAACGTCAAACTTTATATTCTGACATCCATCCTAAGTTATTACATACACTGCAAATATCTAGCTTCAGAAAAAGGTTGCAAAGTTCTATAAAAAGTTCTTACAATTGTTCAAATTCCATTTAACGAAACATATAATCAATCTTATGTTAAAGCTTTAGAACCTTCTTTTGTCACAACAACTGTCATAGGGACAGTCCGCTTGACTATAAATGAATGTGCTTGATTGTATTTGCTTAAGTATGATGATGTCTGTTAAAATAAAAGCACATACATTTACTGAAATTTCTTTTATGGCCTAAAAATCGCTGTCAATTTAGTTTCCATCCAGCTACGGATAAGTATAATTGTGCATGGAAGATTAACAAGTATTTGATAAAGTATAATATTTGGGAACATTACTCACTCAACAGCCAAGACATATGACACTTGTCCTGGAATGATTTCCTTCGACAAATGTCATTAAAAGTTGAGCAAACAAGACTCACCCTCCCATATGCCACATCGCCATCTGACAGCACAACTTCTACAAATATATTTTGAAGGACTTCAAAGGGTAGTTGAGTAATCTGAAAGATGTTTTATAATACAAAGAGCATTCTTAAGAATATCTGTCCATAAACAAATAAGCAACATATGTAACAACATCAAAAAATTGTATGTTGAATTTCAAAACTATTTCAAAAACCCTTTTGATATTTAATAGAAGAGTATTCATAGCCATTGACTTTTTTGGGAAATTAGGGCATACCTTTTGTGCAAATGTATTAGTTATTGGTTTTTAAAAATACACTTAAAAGAACATATAACTTTCTCGGAGGGTTCATCGTTGGTTTTCACGTCCGGGTCATTTCTTCTTTGTTTCTCTTTCTCGTCTTTGACCTTTTTACCTCGGGCCTTGCTTTTGTAAAGCCAAGGGTCAGCCGAAATTATCATTCCGGTTCGGCACCATATAGCTTAAACTGTGCAAGTGTGTCATAAAATCAAGCAATCAAAGCAATGATCTTCAACCTACCTTCAATCTATCATCTACAGATTTTCTTTCCTTGCCACTCTGTCTTTCCTAGCAATTGAATATAGCAAAAATCATATTTTTGAATTGAATCTTGAAAGTAAACAGTATTTAGTCCATTTTCATGGTTTCCGGTACTTTTACTTTTTTCAAGGTTCAGGAAAGACATTTTTTGTATAGATAAGGCGTACTTCTTGGTGGAGAAATAAGCAAACTTTACACGTGTCCAGTATTTATGCATAGTACATGTAATTAAACAATGTGAGAAACGCTCGAGTCGTTCAATTATTCCCATAAAACCAAAAAATCATCCTCAAGCCAAGGATAAATCACAGATCGGGGTTTTCTTCTTCTTTACTTACATGCATGGATTGACAATATCCGAAAAGACCTTCCTATTCTTTTAGCATGTACTAAGTCATTGTCTTTCCTAGGATGGGTACCAGAGTTCAATCCGTATCATGTTAGAAATATAATTCTAACACGCTTCACATCCCCCTATCAAACAAATAGAGCAGCCGAGTGCATTATTATGCGATATATGCACGGCATTAAAAAGGAATGCTTCTACGTCATGTGACGTCAGAAATGACGCCATTAAACATATTGACGTCATGAATTTATTCCTCCGCTCAATATAGTCCAGCATATTTACCATCATTCCTCTTTCTATAACCATGTTAGAATTTAAATAGATATCAATTTTTCGTGCGTTGTAGTATAATAATGCACGTTTTTTCGTTCAAATGCTTTGTAATTAATCACTCAGGCCTAACGGCCTTCGTGATTATATAACTGCGCATTTGAACTTGAACGTGCATTATTGTACAGCAATGCATTCAAAACTGAGATCTATTTCCTAAACAATCCACAGTCAAAGACCTGACATAGTTTTATAAATAGGACACAGAGCCAATATTCAATCTGGATCATTTTTAATGATTGAATTCATTCTGTTTTTAACGCAAAAGACCGGTTGCTTATTTTCCAACTCTGCAGAAACTATATAAAGCAGTGGACGCTTATTTTGGATATGCACTTAATTACTTGGTTCAACAAAACCGGCACAAGTGGCAACATGAATATTGTGATAAGGATGATTTCTCATCAAAAACAGTATACCTCGCACGAAGGGCAAACAAATTCTTCTTCTTCGTCATCTTCTGTTTTCCCGAGACATGTGGGATGGTACCACTTATCGCACACGTCACAGCACCAGTACTTTCTAAAATTTAATACAATATTTGAATAAAAATAACAATGATTTAATTTGATATCCTTAGTAGGCCATATTGTAAATATGATTTTTTATTATAAGGTTTCTGTATTCCTGGAAATAAATAGAACTACCATAAGAAGAACCTTTAACTGCTTTAATGATGTTATAAATGACATCATGTGATAGGCAAATGATACGTGCACAGAATAATGCACGTTTTGCTACATTGGGTATTTTCGGAAATAGCCGAGTGTTAAAATTTAACCTTTTACCTTGTATCTTCGGGCTTATTGCATACACAATATAATTTCCCAGTTCTTTTCGTTGGTAATGTACTAGTATATAGAAAGGATGAGCTCTTTCTCTGCAAAATATAACACTTTTTATTTATTTTCTTATATATAGTGGCAGTTCTGCATTCTTGATATTAACTTTGTCAGTCTGCAATAAACTTGAAACAGACGTTTGTCCAAACGAAAATGTTGGTTTCTAGAATATATTTCCGTCATGAATTTAGCAAAATCTTATAATTGTATTGCACATTCCCTTTCAGAAAATAATTGCACTTTTGGGAAATAATCATAGTTGCTGCCAAATATAGGGTCACAAAGTAGGCAAATTTTGTTATTTAATTTGCTACCAACTGTAACATAGACCAAATGTCGTCACATAGCAATTATTTTTCACAAGATACATGAATAAATTTAAATTATTGCTCTGAAGTGTATTTTATTGCATTCTTTAATTTTATAGAGCACTTATCACAATTTGGATTGACAAGTTTTACAATGGTAGAGCATTGAAGTGCATTTTTTATCAAGATGTTTTTCGAACCAATTAGGAGTCAGTGGAAGAACAAGCAAGAACTGTTTAAGCAAATTTTCAAAGAAAAGAACTTATTTTCAGGAAATTACACTTGTTTGTTAATGCTTTAAAAATTCTGGTGCTGAGATTCTTTTATCAATATTCATAAATATTGGAATTAAACAAAAGTCACTGAAATATTTACCTTTGGGCAGGGTTCTTCTCTCAGATTGTATGGCTTTTTCTGTAAAAATTTTTTTTCTTTTTTTTAAGTTTATACACTTACAAAGACTATTTCATGATAATATATTCTTCCTGTTATGATACATATTAGATCTTCAATGCATGAACCCATTCTAAAATATCAGTCACTCATAAATGCATGCTGGCTCTACAACATAACCAATTTAACTACAAGTAGCACCTATCAAGTGGACAAAAATATCCAAAATTAGCGAAAATGGCTGTGCAAAATTTTGGAAAACGTTTACACCTGTTTGAGCCTCTTTATTTTGCTAAAAATGGCCATAACTTGGTCAGCCTTTGTTCCTTTGTAATCAAATCGCTTTTTTTAAGAGTTGTAAGATCTAACAAATTTTGCATGCCCAAGACCACGCCGACCTCTATCCTTAATATCCCCGTAATTAGTCAAATTATAAATTTTCCGAACGGCAAGGTTGATTGAAAGAAGTCGTTAGTTGATAATACTAGTAAATATTTGATGACAACATGAAAAATACCTGTATTTCTCCCATATGATCCTCATTGTCGGATACACTGACCTCATCTGCTCTTGGTCCTGGAACATTTATAAGCATATAAAAGTAAGAGGTACTAGAAAAGTCAAACAAGAGCGGTCCATAAAACCGTCCGCTCGACTTTTCTCAGTGCTTGATAGAAAGATCAAGTGCTTCACAGAGAATACGTGCTGTCACTATTGTAACGTACTTTTGTCGCGGTGTCAGAATAGCTGTTTCAAAAATATGTCACACGATCTACTTCATACTTTATATATGCTAAGATAGATAGAATAACTTAGCATCAATATACAGCAACTGGTTTTAATTATAATACGACAACGCTTTATCTTTGTTTAATACTTCTTACATAATAATACTGCATATATATAACAGTGCAATTCTTTTTGCTCACAAAAATCCAAGTATTATTTCTCAAAAACTTGGACAAACACTAGAGTCTTGTTCTTCTTGGCTTGTAGATAACAAATTGTCACTTTATCTAGGAAAGACTGAATGTCTTATTTTTGGTTCCAAACGTAAACTAAAACAAGTTAAAGAGTTCAAAATTGTTTGTAATGGACATACTATTGAATCCACAAAATCTGTTAAATATCTAGGTTTAAATATTGATGATTCTTTGTCAGGTGAATCTATTGTTAATTGTATTCTTACAAAGGTGAATTCACGTCTTAAGTTTTTGTATAGGCAAACAAATGTTTTAGATTTTAGGACTAGAAAATATTTATGCTCAGCACTAATACAATGTCACCTTGATTATGCATGTTCTTCTTGGTACCCGAGCCTGAACAAGTGTTTTAAAAATAAGCCTTAAATTTGTCAAAATAAAATTGTTAGATTTATACACGGTATGGGACCTAGAGATAGTGTCAATAATGTTATTCTTGCTAATATGTCTTTACTAAATGTAGAAAACAGAAATAAGCAATTACGTCTTAATCATGTTTTTAAAATTGTTAATAACCAGTGCCCTTCATATATGATAGAAAATTTTATACCTGTTCGAGACATTCATTCTTATTCAACTCGGTCGAATCAGTACAATTTTAGGGTCCTAAGAAGTTATGGGAAAGATAATGTAACTTTTTTTCAAAAAGCAATTAATGATTGGAATTCTTTGCCAACATACATCAAAAAAATTAATAAGATAGCAAATTTCAAAAGCTCTGTGAAGGCCCATTTACTAGAACAGTTAGGTTAGTAAATCATAATTAAATCCACTAGTATGACTAGATATTGATCTCATTTTTATTGTTATCTTTTTAGCAAAATAATGGAAATACTAGTTTGATATTTTACGTAAATGACATCTTCCAGTTTCCAAAGTTTTGTATTTTTCAATGTTTTTGTGTTTTATATTGTATATCATAGTAAGTATATATCCAAGGACCCCATTGGAAATAAGCCTTCGGGCTTTCATGGGCAATCCGAGGTTATTACACACTACTCTATACATGTTTCCACTAACGTCCTTACATTTTATTAAACTAGTAAATTGATATCTAGTCAAAGGAAAGAAAGAGTTTTAGATTTTGTTTTTAGTTATAATATTTTATTATTTAATGAGCCATCTCTGATATTTATGTCTGACAAACTTCTGAAATATTTTATTACAATTGTGTCATCAGTTTTATATAAAATGCTAAAGTGTTTGTTTTATGTATACATGTATGTGTGTTTTAACCTGAATAAATATCTATCTATCTATCAACAACATTTAATACCTTATCATCAAAATACTTGCAGATTAGGTTTCAGCACTATTTCATAAGGTGCAATGTTAATTGATTTCAGGATTTCCTAAAATATAAGTCGACAACGCTTTTATCAAGTTTTGTTTCTTTGGTTTAATATTCCTTTTATTTAGGCGTAAAAATTATAACATGAAGTTCTCCAGCTCTTATTCGGGGAAAGTTGCTTATTAAAAGGTTAAATTCATATTCCACTGTGATTTAGGAGTCCTTCCTAAATACAAACTTTTGATGCCGTTTAGGATTTCATGAAAGGATTCCTGATAATCAGATTGCACCTAGGATTTGTCTATATTAGTCAATATGTTTTGTATTATACAAGCACTGAGGATGCAACGCTTTACCAATGTACATTTTAGTCATTTACCAATACTTTGTGTGAATATAAAACATATCCATGTGTACAATAATATTAGTGTCAGTCAAAAATATCATAATTACTTGAATTTACACAAAGATTATAACTTGAACTTACCAGAAATATATAACAAGTACACTGCCAGACACAGTCGAGCCACTTTGATATCTTTCTTACTCCAGAAGAAATTTAGTGCCCGATTTGCGAAGTAATTTATGGCAAACTGTAAGTATAAATTTGTTCTATCAGGTTTTAACTTAAAAAAGGTTAAAAATGGTCTGTAAAACAAACAACATTAACATTTCATCAATATCATTTTGAAGGCTTACTGAATACATCTTCATTTATAAATATATATACACAGTATTTTATTAACAGTATTTGCTCATACCTGGTATGCTTGTACAGTTTGTGGGGCACCAATGCCGTGCCTTCTCATAATTATATTTTTTGATACATTTTAAATTATTTCCAGATGTAAATAATTACGTTTTCCAAGGACATGATGGAGGCTTTGTGCTCTTTCCATATATGTTTCATAATTGTAACATTTACAAATGCATGTAGCGGGCATAAAATATTTCTTTACATATTTACCCATTTAAATAGACACTGCATAACAGTGCCTACAGCGGGACTGCTTATAATAAACAGATATGATAAACAATATATATATACTTTCAAAATGTATACTCCACAAAAGCTACCATCACGTTGTTTTGCATGAATGGTATCTGCTAATGTCCATTCTCCTGGAAGAACCGATTCCAGTCCAGCTTCAAATCTTTGTTTCAAGAAGTTACTGAAACAAACAAAGTATATTACTATGCCTCACTTTCATTTACAATGCATAACGGCCATAGACAATCGGTGAACAAATTGTAATGTCCAAAGCGCAGTTGTGCATCTTTCAGTAATGCTCACTGTGAATGGAGACAACAATCTATCATTATGAAACGCCAAAGTTGATTAGTTGTTGAAGTGGCATTGATGAAATGACGTATTGTACATCAACACACCTCAATTTAAAGAACTTGACCTATGCAGACGCCCACATAGATGTCAGTTGACAAGAATGAGTTTACCTTTGCCTTAATATGAAAGTAACTACATTGTATATAATTAGGAAATTTTACCGTTTCAAATTTGTAGGAGTAATTTGACAATGAATACATTTTATGATATAACCAAACATGTACTTATGTTTTGAGCAAAGGTTTAATCATGGTCGTCCAAAAATGAGGAGCAACCTAATAAGTAAACATTGAATGCAAACAAAACCAAAATATGACAAAAACTGCTTGAAACTAGAGGCTGTTTTCTAGAAAACATATTTCTCCACCACAAGCATTTTTTTATTGAAGGCACTAAAGCCCATAGTGATCAAGGACATAGAACCTTAGTGGAAAGTGTGACATATCACTTTAATATTTTTAAAAAAAGATGGAAAATGACATCAAATAAAGAAGGGAAGTAAAAGTTGTTGAACATCTGTGTGGTGGAGACATAAGTTAAAGCAAACAAAAATGGTCATAAAAGTGTAATATCAACTCAATGATAAATGTAACTTTTTAACATTTCACTAACAACCATTTAAGGATTATATCTTGTTCTTGAATTTGTAGTGTTCCAAGAGGATTCATGCATAATATTTGTCTCTTCTTTGGGCATATAATCTGAACACACATTGCATGTTTACAAAACTTATCAAAATATACTACATTTGTAAGAATAATGAGTGCTGCTTTTTGGTATACCATAACAGAACAGAACAAATCTTTTATTTCATCCAGTCACATACAGTACAGTATGTTGATATTTCGTAATACAATTCAATCATACTGCAATTGTTCTCGGTCAATATTTCGTTGTTAGCGTGAAATAACACAACCCTCAGCAAATTATAATACATTATACAAAATATAAGTAAATTTCAAAATTTAAAACCATACTTGCAATTACTTTATATAATTAATGTGCAAACAAAAATTAAATGATATCTCACTTTTAACACTGTTATTTATTCTTTGTTGTAAAATCTAATCAAGCATGTATATATCGGACGGAGAGCAGAAACCATAAGTCCCCTCTGGTAAAACCAGCAGGGGAATCAGCTGTACATTACGGAATACCGTTAGGGCCATCGTGGTTATACTTTCTGGTTCAGAGGGCAACAGTGTGATGACGACAGTACGACAGTGTGATGACGACAATGTGATAGTGCGATGATGACAATACGATAGCACTGTTGATTTGTCGTCATCCCATATTCAAAACCTTCAGCTTATTCGTCAGCAGTTTAGGACCTCCCTTCGGCAATAGTCGACAATGTGATAGCGCTACGACGACATTGTGACAATGTGATGGCGACAGTGCGATAATGCAATGACGACAATACGACAATCCGATGGCGATAATGCGATGACGACAGTATGACAATGTGACAGTGCGATGACAACAATGCGATGGCGACAGTGCGATAACACTGTCGCCATGTCGTCATTGTACTATCGTGTTATCGCATTCTCGACATCGCACTGTCGTACTGTCGTCATCGCACTGTCGCATTATCGCCCTCTGTATTTTAACCTATAACCACGATGGCCCTAACCGCATTCCGTAGAATATTCACTAGTAATATTTCTATGAATATGTTTACTTACAATCAGACACCAATGACACCCTGCCTGGTTATATGCACCAATTAAACAATCAAACGTGAGCAAAGAAGACTGAAATCGTAAATGAACAATATGGTTGTATTTATAGCCAGACTGCATCGATTAAAAAATACCGATATTGTCCAATTTATATAGGATATTCAGAGTTTAGTTTCACACCGACTCCTGCTCAATAAATAATCTTTATTAAATATGTTGATGAAATAAGCTTTTACATATTCATGTTAGTTAAGGTGTTTATTCAACACCATGTCACTGCATGTATACTTGTTATAAGTTAAAGTGTAATCTGTATATCAAATATAATGTCACTTTAGTCTGCATGTATACATATACAACAAATACTTTGTTATTCTATTTGTACATTGACTACATTCTATAAATTTATCGATGTTGATATAAATATTTATTGGATAAACCACGGTCAATTATTGTCTGACAAAGTTTTATAGACCGGACACACAAACTACATGAAACTAAAATTAAAGCATTCAACATAGTCATCTTTCTCATTTATATTTCTGAGCCAGAAATTATTGTTTATGACTTACCGTTCGTCTAAGACAATGATGTATTTGCTGTTGGCCCTCGAATATAGCAGTCATGGAAATGCAGTCAATATGGCTGACACTCGGGTATCTAGAGGTAATTTCATGGAGGTACGAATCAATCACCTAGAAAAGCATAATTATGTCGTATTTTATGAATAGTAATCATAATTTGCAATTAACATCTCTTTGTCACAGGGTGAGAAAAATGTGCAGCCTGACCGGGACTCGAACTCGAGACCCTCGGAATACCGTACCGCGGCTCTACCGACTGAGCTAACCGGCCGCTTACACATCTTCTCCCCTAAATAGTGCACAGTTCTGAACCGTGACATCTTTGAACACTATATAACGTGTATGAACTGTGCAAGAACAAAATTATATGAGGGCATTTATAGATAAATAGATTGATAGATAAATTAAATAATTTATTAAGAGAGAGAGGAGAGAGAGGAGGGAGAGAGGGAGAGAGAGAGAGAGAGATATTTTTACCTCGTCTGATAAGAGTCCATATATACATCTTATTGAGTTTGTTGTAATGACAAAAGGTCATATGCTACGTTGTGGGATTTCCATAGAGTCAACATCCCAAATACGTTTCACCTCTACAAATATAAATAAATTTTAAAAAAAGTTTTTAAAAAATTAATGATATTAAACATGTTAGTATTTAGGCCTAAAAAGGTCAGTCTGGTCATCAAGTAAGACTATATAACTTGCAGCTTGCAGGCCTTTGATTTTCTTGGGAAATAGATGGTGGTTCTAGTGAAATAACAGATTATAAAAGGTGAAATTCCTCCTTTAGTGTGCTATCTAAACACACTTTGCTTTTGTGAAATAATATTCAATTATTTCCCTTAAAAATAATGAGATATTTTCTCCACATATCACACACAAAAATCAAAATTACAAATAATGTACTAGAATAATTCATTTTCTTCAATGGATTGACACTATAATTACCATTCATTAGATCTGGGTGATCATCATATATAAAGACTTCAGGCAAATTTGGTACACTTTCAGCATGATGCATATTGTCCACTTGTAACATGTCTTTTAGATCACCACAACAAACCTCTGAAATTCAAACATAAGTCATGTGATAGACAGATTATAAAAGGAAAAATTCCTTCTTAAATGAGCTGTCTAAACACACTTTGCTTTTGTGAAATAATGTTAAATGACATCCCTTAATAATAATTAGATATTTCTCTCTAACACTTATGTAACAAATATATTTCACACAAAAAATCCAAATTACATATGAGGTAAAAGAATTCATTTTCTTCAATGGATTGACACTATAATTACCATTATTTAGATCTGGATGATCATCATATATAAAGTCATCAGGCAAATTTGGTACACTTTCAGTATGATGTAACATGTCTTTTAGATCATCTCAGCAAACCTCTGAAATTCAATCATAAGGCCTGTGATACACAAAAATAATTCCATGTATTTTCTCAAATACCTGAATTGTGAGTGTCATAAATGTGAAATCTTTTTTTGTGTTGTAAATTGATGATTCATTATGATGTTCTTGTTGATGAAACTCTAATAAGATATCTTATCTAATATACTTTATTGAATACTTACTCCACTTACTGATTTTAACTTATTTGGTAATGATGTACATTTTGAAGTACGTGTATTAACAGTCAATTTAGTGACAGATACGTTGAATATTGCGTTCCTAAATACGGCAATGCAATGCAAAAAATTCATCCGAGAAACTCAAAAATATATTTCCCTTCATCAAACGAAATTAAAAAATATGTCTCAATTTGCTATGTACTGAAAATTAACCATCTTCTAACTGGTAAGACCATACTTTTTGCTCTATTACATCATAGAGTTCGTGCGTGCGTGTGTTGGTGTGGGTGTGTGTGTGTGTGGCATCAAGCCAAAATTCGTTATTAATTCAACATTGCATCAGTGCGATCAATAATAATTGCTATATAGGTTATCGTATTCACTTTCATATTTATTTGGCTTTTAGTTACAACAAATCAAATTTCAGTGAATGCTTTCCATTTTATGTATGTAGCTCAGCTTTATATCAGACAGCCAGCTGATTCATTCAAGTAATTGTTACAGCTTCATAGTTTTACCGGTAGTAGAAAAGACTAGAAATACACCACCTTTGTTGAGTGATTTCATTTTCCGGTGTTGTTTCCTTTCCTTTCTCTTAGCAGATCGTTTTGGCAGAGGCAATAACGGCAGACTTTCATGGTCTGTATTCCTGCGTACTATGTCCATCACTTGTTCTTTTAACAACCCCAAGCTTGATTTGTCATAAATATTGAAAGTCAAGTCTGACAACAGTTTTATAGCTTGCATTGCATGTATTTGTAATGTTTTCACGGACACTAAAATATAACAACATTCAAATTAGATAAACATGTAGTTGGTTGAGCGATAAATCAATAATCTAAATTTAGATCGGTTGGGTGAAGAAATGATTATGAAATTCACAGAATAACTATTTCTTCTCTTTGTTAACTACAATGCATCCTTGAACAAAACAATACATAAACATTTCATATATTAAATGACGTTTGGCGTTCATTTTGATATGCACCTGCATAACATGGTTATGAACAAGATTCCTTTTGAAGGTAAAAATAATTAAGATCTGTATTAGTTGAAACAATGGCAAACACATATTTACATCGACAACATGTTTATATTACTGGCGTCAATTCTCCACATGATCATTTTTGTTGTGTTTTACCCTAATGTGTCAGGAGACAAGTAATCAGGGATATTTTTCCCGCTGAAAGAATTTTCTATTCCCCTGAAACAAGAAAGTACTGTATCCTGTATTTCTTGCTAAATGATAATGATTCTTGAAATTACCATTTTCTATTTCATCCACTTCATCGTCACATATGTCACGATGTTCATCCAAATCAGTGGTTTCCGCCTGACATGGCCTGTCCTCATTTGAAATATCTTCTAAAATATCAGATAATTTTTATTTGAAGCGAGATAAAGGTTGAGAAGAAGAATGACTGATTGTTAGTCTAATATGATCTGAGTTTTTCTGCAACACAGAGAGTACAAAGCTAATTATAGTTTAACATGCGATAAAATATATTAAAATGTTTAAAAAATTTGCGCTGAAAAATCGTGCAGTCGGTGCATGCTATTATTTTTACTTTAACATACCAGTTCAATCAATAAAAACAAAAGATTTTCTCAAGCTTTCGACGTTAAAGTCTTCTTCAGAATGACGTAACGTCCGTTTAACTATATAGTACGCTAAACGGAATGTGGCGTTAATGCGGAACTAAAACTTTCTCAAACAAATACAGAATCTTTCATGAACATTAATACAGCAATATACAATAAATTATAAATAGAATATGGATCTGTGCATACTAAAATTCTCATAAGTAATGATAATGAAAAAAACCTTCATATGAGAAAAACATACTACACATGTATATGTATATTGGCCCAATTATATGCTTAAAGATGACAAAGTTATACATTGTACAAAACTTTTGCATTCATACCATTAGGAGATAAAGTTTTCTTTTCTCATATCAAAGTTTTGTATTAGTTTTACTAAGCTTACTTCCGCAGCCAAATGTAGTGCCAATATGATTTGTCGACTCAATTGTTCTTTTTAATATTATTTGAACATTATTAGACTCGAAATAATAAACATGGTTCTATTCTTCGTCTATGAATAAAACATGAAAGTTTGTTTTCACAGATAAATTACATCACTCGTGCTATGCATCCGTGATGTAATTCATGCACACAAAACTTGTGCCCATATTTTATTCCGTGTCTCCAGCATAGGAACATGTTTATTATTTCTTAATTACTATATCTCTTCATGTTCTTTATTAAATATCGTCCATACATTCCATGTTGATGATCTTAACTTAAAATCACGTTTACATGTATAAAATAAGATAACTTAATTATATTACATGCATTGTCAAGGGTCATTATGGTTTGTGAAAAACTACAGATGTCCAACAAATTCCCTTTACCATTAATTACGGAAAGTGTATGTAATCAAGCCATAATTTCTGTGACCTATTAAAACTTACCTATTACACGAGTTTGACTCCCTTTTATTATGTTGATCTTTTTAATGAATTTCTAATTAGCATAAGCTGATTTACATATCTTATCCAGGAAACCCTGTCTGGCACCCAATTGCCAGATAAGTCGTGCATGCATGTGCTTTCAAGTGCTTGTGAAAGATTGAATGGAGTGAACGATAATTACCATCAACAGTGCAGTACACAGACTGCAAATATACGTCACTCAGTTGAGACCACTGTATCATCCCAGTTTGGTCATTAGTTAAAGCTGCGAGCAAGTGCTCACATGGCATCTGAAATTTATACCATGTGTCACAGTCGCAGCTAGGCATTTCTTGGCATGATCCCAGAGAAACTGTATAGCTCTTTGCGTCTGACACAATAATGAACCTTCCGTTGTTTTCCTTTATGTTGTTTCTGGAAAATAAATCCTTTTATCAAACTTGGCTTGGCAATGCCACATTTTCAATGTGTCACATACAATTTATTTTTCTTTTCCTGTATAATAAATTGGAAAAGTTTTCAGCTATAACATGTATATTGATGATGAAAATAAGTAATCAAGAGTTGGTTGACGTACTATACACATATATATCCCCTCTGTCTCAAAATAAATCTTAGTATATTTTATATACACACAGAATAAAGGAGAATTAGTATTCAAGCTATCCAAATAAACAACATAAGAATTTTATAAAAAACACTCCAAATTTGAATCGTCCTTGCTTAACTATCCTGCCAAAAAATTTCTCATACGAAAGTGTGTCAGTGGCATACTGCACTGTGATTTTTGTTAAACAACAAGAAACTGTAAGGAGATAGATCTTATTGTGCAAATGTGCTTTGCATAAAAGTAACTGCGCCTTGCCTAATTTTTGAGTTATTGTCATATGTTCAACTTTTCCGGGGAGATAACTCTGAAACTACAACACATAACAACCATAAGTAGTTTCTCTGTGTCCAAAACCTGTTTGCGAAGCATCACCTGGTTCAGCCTCCTAATTTGTATTTTGATTATGTACCCCATGTCCATATGCAACCTTCGTAAAAACTCAAACAATATAATAATTATAGCAGGTGCGAAAAAACTCAACTGTTATATATCAATCGTGAAAAAAAATTAACTGCTATATATCAATACAGTTTTCAAAGTATCGAGTATAATGTAGACACTCACTAAAAGATGTTTCATGCTTAATATCTTAACTCTATATAATTGGTTTTTTTCAAAGAAGATTTTTTAATTTTTGCTATACACATATAAGGAAAATCAATGACCCCCGGGGCGGTGCCAATTTTGACCCCAGGGCTTTTATTTGAACAAACTTCGTAGACACCTATTAGAACATGTTTGATGCTAAATATCTTAGCCATAGCTCTTTGAGTTCTTGAAAAGAAGATTTTTAAGTTTTTACTATACGCATTTAGGGAAAATCAATGACCCCCTGGGGCGGGGCCAATTTTGACCCCAGGGCTTTTATTTGAACAAACTTGGTAGACACTTTTTGTGTCGATTGTAAATCGACACAAAGGTATAACCACCCATCTACCGGACTATTTCTTATTGCAAACCGAATTTCGTTGACAAAAAAAAATAGTTCCGTATGTTCGGTTACAAGTTAGAAAATCCATTCATGCATTGAATATAGAAGGGGTTGTCATACATTTATAATTGTATTAAAGTATTGAAAGTTAAAATTACAATTTAGTTTAAATTTGTACTGTACGCAGAAATTATATAACAACAACAACAACAACTTTTATTAGCAAATATCGACAAAAACTTGCCTTTGGCTAATGAACAGAAAAAATACTTCAAATATTGATCATATATACGGTAATGTAACGATTCGCCACACTAACGATTCGCCACATAACGATTCGACACAGAGTAATAACGATTCGCCACAGTTAAATAACGATTCGCCACGTGTTCAAATACAAACTTTTTCACACCTGTTTTGAAACTGTTGACGGAAAACTTTTTTCCATTTTATATTTCATTTGTAAATTACATAAATTAATATCACTTATTACACATTTTATTGAATAAAAACACATGAAAACCAAACATTTTATTAACAAAATTACATAACACATTTTATAACTTTGTTATTTATATAAACTGGAAAAATATACTTATACGTATATTTAGTTTGTCTTGTAATTTGTCTTTGAATTTCTGAATATATATTTAAATGACATTATGATTATGTTTGTAATGTTTTGTATACACGGACAATCTTTAAATATGACATTTTTTCTTCATTGCCTACTTAAGTTTTAGCCATTCCTACAATTAGAAGAACTTCATACGAATACAAACAGAACGTGCAAAGCGCTTTACAACATAAATATTACTATTGCAAACTTTTGGAAAGAATTTGAATTTGACCATCTTTTGAATTTTCTTATGAAAAAAAAATCTTGAAAGATTTTTTTTCAGCATTCTAAAGGATTTGAAAGTTAACTAATCCCGTTTGCGTCTACAGCTTTCTATTTCTATTTAAAAGTATTAAATTGTAATGGCTAAAGTTATAAAAATAGATAAAAAAAATGTCTACAAATTTATGTGGGTATTTTATCTTTATTTATTAATATTATTGTTTAATGTCATTTAATAATGTACTGGAAATAGAATTATTAATGTCATAGATGCATATGGTCTACGAAATAGTGTAGTCTCAAGGACTACTAATCAATGGATAATTACCCGAGAACATCTTTGGTAGCCTTAATGTTTTATGTGACATAAATCAATTCAACTTAAAAGACATAATGTTCTAAGTCACATTGAACACTTTCAATTTTAACAATTTTTGAAATATTTAATTAAGCTATTTAAACCCTCTAAATCGCTCAATTTTCTTTTGTAAACAAACACAAGCTTAATTGCCGCATTGTTTTGAAATCTGCTCTCATTGTGAGATAATTAAAGGATTATTTCGGCGTTAATTAAATATTTCTACAACAATCCTACGGTAATTGGCTTGTTTAAAGGTGTGACAAATGTTTTACATATGCGTTCTTTAATCAGTTATCGTAAATCAATTTTCGTAATGAACACATGTTTTTGCAATACTTTTTTAAATATTTGACACATATATATATAAATATGAAATATATAGATAGATAGATAGATAGATAGATAGATAGATAGTTTATTCACATAAGACGTGTACAAAATGCACATGGTCACAAAATACATACGTTCAAATATAATTAAACATCACGTAATCATCAAAGTTTACATTATTTAGTAGGAAAGTGTCATACAATATGATGCAAATACATCTTTGGACTGTAATGACAATACATGCAGAATAAAAGGAAATAAAGTAATTTTAATAACAAGATAACATTTTTATAATTACGCCTGAAAATTAGGTTGATTTAATTCCCAGCGTTTTAAATGCTTGTGATATATAATTTCCCAAATTTAACAAGACTTTTTTTTAACTCAATACATCTATAAATTTGTACATGTTTGGGTTTTTAACATAATATTTTGGTATGAATTTGTTTCTCAGTTCGGAATACTTTTTGCATGTGATTATTAAATGAAATTCGTCTTCTATGTCATTACCACAGGAATAACATAATCTTTAATTTCTTGGTTTGTCGAATACGCCCATGTCTGAAAGATTCTATGTATATAACTTATGCGACGACACTCGCAATCTAATCATACTCTTATAAATTTTTTAAAACGAATGTATTTTAATTAAGTTAACAGATATATCATAGCTAGGTTTTAAATGTATTAAAAGGATTTCAATGTTTCATTTTTCTCAATATCTCCAAATAGTTTCTGTAAGGCACAATCCGTTACTGTTTTCTTGAATAAATTTACAAATAATTTGAAATTTATGTTTTCATGATTTACAAAGACAGAGCTAAAACCATAATAATCAAGCAGTTTTTTAACATGGAAAACCCAATTCTTTCTACCATTATAATACTGCGCCAATGAATGTGCATAAACTGATTTTAATAGAATATTATCCGTATTGATAATCTTGACCCAGTATTTAATAATATGTACAAAACGAAATACATATAAAGGATAGCGACCCAATTCTGCATATATAGCTGCGTTACTTGTCGATTGTTTTACACCAAGGATTGTTTTGCAAAACTGTAGATGAATACGCTCTAATTCACAAGACTTAGTAAACCCCCAAATAGGACAACCATAATTTAATATCGATCCTACGAATGCATCAAAAAGTTGCAATGAAATATCCGGACGAATGTTATATCTTTTGATATTATTTAACAATGTGTGCATCGCCCTAAGTGCTTTGCCTTTTAGACATTTTATATTTAAAGCGAAAGTACCAGTGTAATTCAACGTTATTCCCAAATAATTGAAATCATCAACAATTTCTAACTGTTCATCATTATAAATGAAATGTTCATTTCTTTTAACTGGCCCTCGTTTCCTAAAAACAACAACGTTGGTTTTTGCAGTGTTTACCTCTAATCCCCATTTTTCACAATATTCGCGTAAAGAATTCAGTCTCGATTGTAAATCTTCTACAGAATCGCCACATATTACCATATCATCCGCAAATAACAAAATTACAAGACAAATTTCATTAATGGTTAGGCCAGTTGTATTATCTTGCTGCAAAAACGATTCGATGTCTTCAATAAATAAGGAAAAAAATGTCGGCGAATTTGTCTGCCCCTGACGTAAGCCCACCGCGATTTCAACAAAATCAGAAAATTCATTATTAAATTTTATACTAGACTTTACAATATTGTACATGTTTCTAAACATTGTTAAAATTTTACCATTTAATCCTTTTTTGTACAGTTTAAACCACAACGCGTCACGGTTCACCGAATCAAATGCTTTTTTCAGATCAACGAAAGCACAATACAGACGTTTTTTGTCGTTCAAGCTTTGCTCTATTAAATTCTGCAGTACAAAGATTGCATCTACGGTACTATGATTTTTTCTAAAACCGAATTGCGCATCTGGTAATTTTTTTTGACTCTCACACCACTTAACGACTCGCGCATCTAAAATCCCCGTAAACAATTTACCGAGATTACTCAATAACGTTATACCACGATAATTATTGACGTTATTCACATCACCTTTTTTATGTAGCGGTATAATGAAACCTTCGGCCCATTTCTCTGGAAAGACACCTGAATCAAAAACAATGTTAAATAAATCCGCTAAATGCCCGTCTAAAATGTCAGCTGCATTTAAAAAATATTCATTTAGTAAATTGTCAGCTGGACATGAAGCTTTGTTACGCTTTAAACGCCTAATTCCTTCGCGTACTTCTGTAATAGATATATCTATATATAAATATTAATTGACATATATATGTTTATGAGTAATTCAAAAATTATTTCAACATATAATTACTTTCTTGTTAATGTACTCCTGTAATAATGTTACTTTGATAAATTGAAAATCCGCGATGGGAGCATTAACTTCACATTACTTGTATTAAGAAACATTATCAAATTACTGTCATTGTCAAATTATTAAAACAAAAGGAAAAAATTTGTTGATTATTAAAAAACCATTGCTATAATCATACTGTGGCGAATCGTTATTTAACTGTGGCGAATCGTTATTACTCTGTGGCGAATCGTTATGTGGCGAATCGTTAGTGTGGCGAATCGTTACTAATTCATATATACAAACATATAAAGCAATTTTATATGAAACAATATTTATCAACACATATACATATATATATAAATGCGCGAGTGAATCACGTGATTGGCTCGGCTGTGACTAAAAAAAAGGATTGGAGCACCACACTAAATACCGTATTCCGGTATATACCGGACAAGGCGCTTGAATGATAAAATGCTAAAATCTTGTCTTTTTACCCAACGGAATGAACTTTAACAGGTCTAATTCATCTTTTCACACCGAATCAAGTACGATAATCAAGGAAAAATGTAAAATTCGGCGAAAAAAACGATATTTGTCTATTTTGTGATCATGATTTCTGCAAGCGTCTAGAGGTACTGCTCCAATCCTGTATTGAGCTAAATCCGATTGGCTCTTCAACGACGCCATTTTTATTCAAGCAGATTGAAATGCAGTTTCGACTTCGTAATTTGACACAAATATCAGGCTGTTTTGAAGAAATTGTAAGTATCGGATACTCATACAGCGATTTTGACTAATAGCCTAAACAAAATAAATTGTCCCAGAATGAGCAAAGCGTGCGAAGCCGTCGTTAATATATAAACCAGTCCATGAGCTAAAAATAGCACAGCTGGGAAACCCAAGTTATGACCTCGGATTAAATTACGGTCTTGTAAACAATTTCAGAGATTTGTGAGTAGATTATTGATTTGTGCTTCGAATTTGCGGATAATTTTTTGGCAGTTTTACTTCAATTTTCATACGTGCATGCACGCACCTAGTTGTAATTTCATGCGTGATTTTTGTAAATTATACGGAATTCACATGTGTGCGTGAATGGGAACACTATCATTTAGTTTTTTACCATCTGATTCATTTTTATAAAAATATCTAAAAAGGTCTATTTTATGTATGTGATGTATATATATCATGTCAAATCATTTTTTTATTGTAGCTGTTTTATCTTTGTTGATCTTATACGCAAACAGGACGTTTCGGCCCCAAACCAAATCGGCCCCAGTTGAAAAATCGGCCCCTGGACGTTTCGGCCCTTTTCCGCGAGACGTTTCGGCCCCACTATAGTGTATTGCTTGATTGATTAACAACAATTAATTTAATTACAATTAAACAATTATGACACTTTAATTCTTTGAATAATTATTTATTATCTTTTGATTTCTTGAACCATTTAGATATACGTTAATGTTTTTAAAGGTGTAACAAACAATAAAGGCTGGTTACTTACTTTTAA